>NW_028227304.1:135000-140000 GCF_978045245.1 Mus caroli | reverse complement strand
ATTAAAAAAAAAACACTAAAAATACATTAGAAGCCTGAAAAACAAGAAACTCTAAATCACTATTCTAAAAACTCTACAAATTGATTTAAAATACCATAGAAATCTAAAAAGAATTCACATGAATCTGAAATATCTCTAAAACATTTGTTTATTTTTTTGTTCATATATTTTTAATTAATTTTGTATATTTTATAAATGCTGTCTTTTTCCCGATGTTTTTACCTCTGTCTCTTTCTCTCTTTCTCTCTTTCTCCCTTCCTTTCTTCCTTCCTTCCTTCCTTCCTTTCTTTCTTTCTTTCTTTCTTTCTTTCTTTCTTTCTTTCTTTCTTTCTTTCATTCTTTCCTTCCTTCCTTCCTTCCTTCCTTCCTTCCTTCCTTCTTTCTTTCTTTCTTTCTTTCTTTCATTCTTTCTTTATTTCTCTCTTTCTTTCTTTCTATCTCTCTTTCCTGCTTGGATTTTGGAGATTGGGATTCCCTGTGTATACCCTGGAGGTCCTAGAAATCACTCTTTTTTTTTTTTTTTTTTTTGGTTTTTTTGGTTTTTCGAGACAAGCTTTCTCTGTGTAGCCCTGGCTGTCCTGGAACTCACTTTGTAGACCAGGCTGGCCTCGAACTCAGAAATCCGCCTGCCTCTGCCTCCCAAGTGCTGGGATTAAAGGCATGCGCCACCACGCCCGGCTAGAAATCACTCTTTACATGAGGCTGGCCTTCAATTAGGAAATCCACCTTTCTCTGCCCACCAAATGTGGGATTGAAGGCATGGATCATCACTGCCTGGCAACACTAAAACTCTTAAACCCCCAAATAATAACCCTAAAAAATTTTAAGCAAATATTTAAAATCACACACACAACACACACACAATCAAATAAAACAGTAAAACATTAAAAAAAAAATAACTAAACCCTAATAAGAACCGAAATTCAAGAAAACATGTTAAAATTCATAATAAACAAAAAAAAAAAAACTATAAAAATATACTAAAACACTTAAAACCAAAAATCTCTAAAACACTATTCTAAAAATCTTACAAAACCCATAAAAAAACTCTAAAATTCTTAAAAGTATAAATATATATATACATATTTAAGAATCCAAAATATTCCTTATTTTTTCCTTATATTTTTTTTTCTTTGATTTTTTGTAGACAGGGTTTCTCTATGTATCCCTGGCTGTCCTGGAACTTACCCGAGACTAGCCTGACAATGAACTCAGAAATCCAAGACCTCTGCCTCTAAAGTTCTTGAATAAAAGGCATGGGATACCTCAAACTGGAAACCCTAAAATTTTTAATCTAGAAAATAAAACCTTAAAGTTTTTAAAAATACTTATGAACACACACACACATACACAAACACATACTAAAACACTAAAATATAACAATAAATCCAAAAAAAAAACCCTCCACAATCTTAAAAACACTATTCATACAAAAAAAAAAAAAACTATAAAAGACCCTTCTAAAAACCCTTAAAACGCTTTCAAAATTCCAAAAATTTCCATAGAGTAACTTTCTTATGTACAGAATTTCTTTCATTTTTTTTCCTTTTTCTTTTTTTCTTTCTCTTTGTTGGTTTGTTTGTTTGTTTGTTTCATTAGGAATTATATATATTATATATAATATATTATATATAATATTATATATAATATATATATTATATATATAAATATATATAATATATATAATATATAATAAATATATATAATATATATATATATAAATAAATAAATATATATAATTATATATAATATATATAATTATATATATTTATTTATTTAGGTTTATGTTATGTTTATATTCATATTTATATATTCAAGAATCTAAAAATGATTCTAAACCCCCCCAATTAAAAAATTCTCTTTGTATTCCTGTCTATCCTGAAACTCACCATGCATACTAGTCTGACCATTAACTCAAACCCAAGACCTCTGCCACCAAAGTTCTGGGATAAAATGGATGGTTCACCACACACTGGCAAAAATAAATTTTTATACTACAAAATAAAACCTTAAATTTTTGAAAAATACTCAAGAACTGACAGACAGACAGGCAGACAGACAGTCAGTCAGACAGACAGACAGACAAACACACACACACAAACACACACAGATACACTCATACAAAATAGTAAAACCTTAAAATATAACCGTAAAAAAAAAAAAAACACTCTAAAACCTAGTAAAAGACACTAAATATAAACTAAAATCAAAAAAATCCAAAAAATAAAAACTATAAAACAGTCATCTAAGATCTCTAAAAACGTTTTCAAAAAACTCTAATATTCATAAAAAAAATATGAAAGAACCCAAAAGAATTCCATACAGTAAATTTCTTACTTAATCTCTTTCTTTCTTTCTTTCTCTTTCTTTCTTTCTTTCTTTCTTTCTTTCTTTCTTTCTTTCTTTCTTTCATTCTTTCTTTCTTTCTTTCTTTCTTTCTTTCATTCTTTCTTTCTTTCTTTCTTTCTTTCTTTCTTTCTTTCTTTCTTTCTTTCTTTCTTTCTTTCTTCCTTCCCTCTCTCCCTCCCTCCATCCCTCACTCATTTCCTCCCTCTCTTCCTCCCTCCTTTCTTTCTTTCTTCTTTCTTTTTTTGGTTTTTTGTTTATTTCTCTCTCTCTCTCTCTCTCTCTCTCTCTCTCTCTCTCTCTCTCTCTCTCTCTCTCTCTCTCTCTCTCACTCTCTTTGTCACTCCCTCCCTCCCTTCCTCTCTCTCTCCTCTCTCTCTCTGTCTCTCTCTGTCTCTCTCTGTCTCTCTCTGTCTCTCTCTATCTCTCTGTCTTTGAGTTTTGCAGACTGCGTTTCTCTGTGTGTCAATGGCTGTCTTCTACCTCCCTGTGGAGACCTTGCTGAACTCTACTTTAAAAAAAAAAAAAAAAAAAAAAAAAAAAGCACCTACCTTTGTCTCCGAATTCCTGGGATTAAAGTCATGGACCAACTTTGCCTGGCAATCCCAAATGATCAAACCACAAATATAAAACCTTTAATGTTTTTTTTAGAAAAAAATCAAGTTCAAAACAACAACTGTAGTCTCCCGTCCCCAAGCCTGAAACCTGCATGCTCAGTGGTGGAGTGTGCTGCTCAATTGTTCTGCCTAGCCCACTGCTGGAGCTTGCTGATTTGCTCTTCCAAAGCCGTCACGTGGTCACCCTGCTACTGGAACCCAAGATTATTATTTGGCAGGAATTGGGCCCCCCTCCCCTGCTCCATAACTGCGTGCAGAATAGTAAAATTGAGCTTTCATCAGGATGACTGTCTTAGGTCCATTTTTATCTCATACTCTCTAGCCATTCTTCTCTTCCAGGTTTTTAAGGTGCCTTTCCAGCCTAGAACCCACACATATGGTCATGTGGGTGGAGACAACATTTGGCGAACCAACACAGGACTGAGAAACGGCAGAGGACATTTGGAAGAAGCACTGCTGGTTTGGATCTCCATAAAAGAAGAAAATAATTAAAGGAAATTCATACCGGAGAAGGTCAGTATGGGCTAAGTTGAAACAGCATTAACCCAAATGCTAATTCACTTAGTTTCAGCAGTGAAGTTTATCAGGGACTAGGAACTGTTAGGCGATTAGACATAGCTCCCAAAAGCTACATTTTAAGGCATTAGAAAAGAAAGGATTTATTAAAAAGGAAATTAATGATCAGGTGGATAAGCCACAGTCCAAAAAAAAAAAAAAACCTGCATCATGAGGAGGGAGGAAAATGTCCTAAAAAGCACAGTTAATTTCAGGAGTGCCATGCTTTGTTCTCTCTGGGCCTTATAACAAAAGTACTCTGGCCCCTTTTGTGTGTTGTCTAATGTCTGGTGCACCAATCTGTTCTCAGGTTCAATTCATGTATGTTTGTGTCCAGTCTGTATGAATGAATGTTCTATGTTTTATGTTGGATAATAAAGATGGTATAAAAAATTTTATCTGCAAAGCCAAGAGCTGCCACATGCCTCAAACAGGAATTAGACATATGGCAGGAGAGTCCCTGCTGGAAAACTGTTCTTTTTAGAAAAAAAGGGCGAGTCTACAATCTCTTAGTTTCAGCGTAAAAAAGCTGATAAATGGTTCGTGATTAATGAATTTGACAAATTATAAAGTGCCCTTTATTCTATGATTGTAGCTACAAAAATTAATATTCTCTGATTGGTCTAAAGTAACTGCTTCATTTGGTGCTTTTTTTATTGGAAATGTGTTCTGTGTGTTTTCACAATCACCTCAAAAGTTGTAGGTTAAGATTAATAATTGTTACATTGCTACAGATAGTCTTAAATTTCATAACTCTACTTCAGAGTTGTTCTAACATGTGACATAAGGAAGACCAAGAGACAGGGTCTCTAAAGATATTTCTAGTTTAAATATTAATGAATGTGGTTTCTATTCTAAAAACTAAAATTTAAGATAAGGTTTAAAGCAATGCCTCTTTATTAAAGCAGTAAAGCTTACATGTATTCATAGGTATTAATTGGCAGCCAAACTTTGTAATATGATAGCAATGCTTCTAATATTATTGATTTTAAAGATGATAAATTGTTTTAAACTTGGGTTTGCTTTCCCAAGTTTGTAGATATTATCCTAACGTTGCAAAAGAGACTTGAAAATTATGGTTAAAACTGCCAGTGTTCCATTGACTGCAGCTTGCAGTTTGATTGCAAATTTAAGATTTTCTACTCACCCATATATATTGTTAATTAAGATTATTACAAGAGTAATCATCCTATAATTGTGATAATACTTCATACAAAACTTGGACAGAGTTATCTAGCTATGTTTGTCTTTATGCTTAGATTAGACCTGCATACAATCAGTTTGTGTATAGTTGATGCCTGGCAGGAAACTGCAGTTGGGCAATTTTTTCACAACACTAAAGTCAAATAACCTCATTAAAAAATGGGGATCAGAGCTAAACAAAGAATTCTCACCTGAGGAATACCGAATGGCTGAGAAGCACCTGAAAAAATGTTCAGCATCCTTAATGATCAGGGAAAAGCAAATCAGAACAACCCCGAC
>NW_028227304.1:102500-130000 GCF_978045245.1 Mus caroli | reverse complement strand
CTTCCTTCCTTCCTTCCTTTCTTTCTTTCTTTCTTTCTTTCTTTCTTTCTTTCTTTCTTTCCTTCCTTCTTTCCCTTCTTCGTTTCTCTTTTTCATTCCTTCCTTACTTTGTCTCTTTCTTTCTTTTTTCTTCCTTCCATTCTTTTATTTCTCTCTCTCTCTCTCTCTCTCTCTCTCTCTCTCTCTCTCTCTCTCTCTCTCTCTCTCTCTCTCTCTCTTTCTCTCTCTCAGATTTTTAGAGCTTTTTTGAGTTTTTTAAAAAATAAATTTTACTTTTTTTGAAAAATATTCAAGAACACACACACACACACAAACACACACACACAAGTAATAAAACCCTAATAAATAACAGTAAAGCCAAAAAAATAATCCAAAAACATTTTAAAATATTAACCTCCAAAAAAAAAATTCTATACAACTCTCTTCTAAAAACTCTTTAAAAACCCTAGTATTCATTAAAAAAAAAGAAACAAACATTTTCATACAGTAAATTTCCTACTTACAGTATTTCATTCTTTCTTTTTTTCCAACTTTCTTTCCATCTTTCTTTCTTTCTTTAAGCCAGACCATGAACTCAGAAATCCAAGATTCTTTCTCTAAAAAGTTGAGATAAAAGGCATGGATCACTCCAGACAGTAGGCAACCCTAAAATTCACAATCCACAAAATAAGACCTTTAAATTTTTTGAAAACAATTCAGGAACACACAGACACACACACACAGACACACACAGACACACACACAGAAACACACACAGACACAAACATAGATACATACACACACAAATAGTAAAACCATAAAATATAAACCTAAAGCAAAAAAAAAAAAAGTCTCCCTAAAATGTTTTTTAAAAAGCTAACCATACACAAAACCCTTTAAACGAAAGAAAAAGAAAAAAAAAAAAAGGAAAAAATACAAGGAAGCCCAATATATGCATAAAGTAATTTGTTTCCTCCTTCCTTCCTTTACTTTATTCCTTCCTTCCTTCTTTCCTTCTTTCCTTCTTTCCTTCCTTTCTTTCTTTCTTTCTTTCTTTCTTTCTTTCTTTCTTTCTTTCTTTCTTTCTTTCTTTCTTTCTTTCTTTCTTTCTTTCTTTCTTTCTTTCCTTTTGACTTTTTTGCACAATGGGTTTCTCTTTGTATCCCTGCCAATACTGGGCATGCCTCTCTAGAGCATGCTGGCCTCGAACTAAGAAATTCAACACTTATTCCTCTCAAATGCTGGGATATAAAGCATGGGCCACCACAGCCTGGCATTCCTGAAACTCTTTTGTTTGTTTGTTTGTTTGTTTGTTTGTTTTGCTTGTTTTGTTTTTTTTTTTCGAGACATGTTTTCTCTGTGTAGCATTGGCTGTCCTGGAACTCACTTTGTAGACCAGGGTGGCATCAAACTCAGAAATCCTCCGGCTTGTGCCTCCCTAGTGGTGGGATTAAAGGCTTGTGCCACCACGCCCTGCAACCCTGAAACTTTTTTTTTGTTGTTGTTTTTTGTTGGTTTGTTTGTTTTTTTACTCAACAATGGAGCTTTTTTAATGGAGATCTTAAACCCAAAGTAAAACAAAACAAAAACAAAAACAAAAAAACCAAGGTTTTTTGTTTTTTTTTTTTTGAATGATCATTGTCTCTTTATTTTTTTCTAATAAGATATGTATTCAAAAGTATTGGTATGATTTAGCAAAATATTCAAAATTACCCTATGTAACTTATGAACATTTTGTGTAAGCACACCCTTGATCAAAAGATAGATAGCTAACAGAAGTTAAATTTTATATTCTTTTTTTTTAATTACATATTTTCCTCAATTACATTTCCAATGCTATCCCAAAATTCCCCCATACCGCCCCCCCACTTCCCTACCCTCCCATTCCCATTCTTTTGGCCCTGCCATTCCCCTATATTGGGGCATATAAAGTTTGCAAATCCAATGGGCCTCTCTTTCCAGTGATGGCCGACTAGGCCATCTTTCGATATATATGCAGCTAGAGACAAGAGCTCCGGGGTACTGGTTAGTTCATCATGTTGTTCCAACTATAGGGTTGCAGATCCCCTTAGCTCCTTGGGTACTTTCTCTAGCTTCTCCATTGGGAGCCCTGTGATACATCCAATAGCTGACTGTGAGCATCCACTCCTGTGTTTGCTAGGCCCCTGCATAGTCTCACAAGAGACAGCTATCTTTGGGTCCTTTCAGCAAAATCTTGCTACTGTATGCAATGGTGTCAGCGTTTAGAAGCTGATTATGGGATGGATCCCTGGATATGGCAGTCTCTAGATGGTCCATCCTTTCATCACAGCTTCAAACTTTGTCTCTGTAACTCCTTCCATGGGTGTTTTGTTCCCAATTCTAAGAAGGGGCACAGTGTCCACACTTTGGTCTTCATTCTTCTTGAGTTTCATGCGTTTAGCAAATTGTATCTTATATCTTGGGTATCCTAAGTTTTGGGCTAATATCCACTTATCAGTGAGTACATATTGTGCGAGTTCCTTTGTGACTGTGTTACCTCACTCAGGATGATGCCCTCCAGGTCCATCCATTTGGCTAGGAATTTCATAAATTCATTCTTTTTAATAGCTGAGTAGTACTCCATTGTGTAAATGTACAATAATTTCTGTATCCATTCCTCTGTTGAGGGACATCTGGGTTCTTTCCAGCTTCTGGCTATTATAAATAGGGCTCCTATGAACATAGTGGACCATGTGTCCTTCTTACCGGTTGGGACATCTTCTGGATATATGCCCAGAAGAGGTATTGCTGGATCCTCCGGTAGTACTATGTCCAATTTTCTGAGGAACCGCCAGACTGATTTCCAGAGTGGTTGTACAAGCTTACAATCCCACCAACAATGGAGGAGTCTTCCTCTTTCTCCACATCCCCGCCAGCATCTGCTGTCACCTGAATTTTTGATCTTAGCCATTCTGACTGGTGTGAGGTGGAATCTCAGGGTTGTTTTGAGTTGCATTTCCCTGATGATTAAGGATGTTGAACATTTTTTCAGGTGCTTCTCTGCAATTTGGTATTCTTCAGGTGAGAATTCTTTGTTCAATTCTGAGCTCCATTTTTTAATGGGGTTATTTGACTTTCTGGAGTCCACCTTCTTGAGTTCCTTATATATATTGGATATTAGACCCTTATCTGATTTAAGATAGGTAAAGATCCTTTCCCAATCTGTTGGTGGTGTTTTTGTCTTATTGATGGTGTCTTTTGCCTTGCAGAAGCTTTGCAGTTTCATGAGGTCCCACTTGTCAATTCTCGATCTTACAGCACAAGCCATTGCTGTTCTATTCAAGAATTTTTCCCCTGTGCCCATATCTTCAAGGCTTTTCCCCACTTTCTCCTCTATAAGTTTCAGTGTCTCTGGTTTTATGTGAAGTTCCTTGATCCACTTAGACTTGACCTTAGTACAAGGAGATAGGAATGGAACGATTCACATTCTTTTACATGATAACAACCAGTTGTGCCAGCACCATTTGTTGAAAATGCTGTCTTTCTTCCACTGGATGTTTTTAGCTCCCTTGTCGAAGATCAAGTGACCGTAGGTGTGTGGGTTCATTTCTGGGTCTTCAATTCTATTCCATTGGTCTATTTGTCTGTCACTATACCAGTACCACACAGTTTTTATCACAATTGCTCTGTAGTAAAGCTTTAGGTCTGGCATGGTGATTCCACCAGAGGTTCTTTTATCCTTGAGAAGAGTTTTTGCTATCCTAGGTTTTTTGTTATTCCAGATGAATTTGCAGATTGCACTTTCTAATTCGTTGAAGAATTGAGTTGGAATTTTGATGGGGATTGCATTGAATCTGTAGATTGCTTTTGGCAAGATAGCCATTTTTAAAATGTTGATCCTGCCAATCCATGAGCATGGAAGATCTTTCCATCTTCTGAGATCTTCTAGAATTTCTTTCTTCAGAAACTTGAAGATCTTATTATACAGATCTTTCACTTCCTTAGTTAGAGTCACGCCAAGATATTTTACATTATTTGTGACTATTGAGAAGGGTGTTGTTTCCCTAATTTCTTTCTCAGCCTGTTTATTCTTTGTGTAGAGAAAGGCCATTGATTTGTTTGAGTTAATTTTATATCCAGCTACTTCACCAAAGCTTTTTATCAGGTTTAGGGGTTCCTTGGTCAGGATGAATGATTGTTTTGATGTGTTCTTGGATTCGGTTAGCAAGAACTTTATTGAGGATTTTTGCATCAATATTCATAAGGGATATTGGTCTGAAGTTTTCTATCTTTGTTGGGTCTTTTTGTGGGTTAGGTATCAGAGTAATTGTGGCTTCATAGAATGAGTTGGGTAGAGTACCTTCTGTTTCTATTTTGTGGAATAGTTTGTGAAGAACTGGGATTAGATCTTCTTTGAAGGTCTGATAGAACTCTGCACTAAACCCATCTGGTCCTGGGCTTTTTTTTGGTTGGGAGACTATTAATGACTGCTTCTATTTCTTTGGGGGATATAGGGCTGTTTAGATCATTAACCTTATCTTGGTTCAACTTTGGTACCTGGTATCTGTCTAGGAACTTCTCCATTTCATCCAGGTTCTCCAGTTTTGTTGAGTATAGCCTTTGGTAGAAGGATCTGATGGTGTTTTGGATGTCTTCAGGATCTGTTGTTATGTCTCCTTTTTCATTTCTGATTTTGTTAATTAGAATGCTTTCCCTGTGCTCTCTATTGAGTCTGGCTAAGGGTTTATCTATCTTGTTGATTTTCTCAAAGAACCAGCTCCTTGATTGGTTGATTCCTTGAATAGTTCTTTTTGTTTCCACTTGATTGAATTCGCCTCTGAGTTTGATTATTTCCTGCCGTCTACTCCTCTTGGGTGAATTTGCTTCCTTTTGTTCTAGTGCTTTTAGGTGTGTTGTCAAGCTGCTAATGTGTGCTCTCTCTAGTTTCCTTTTGGAGGCACTCAGAGCTATGAGTTTTCCTCTTAGAAATGCTTTCATTGAGTCCCATAAGTTTGGGTATGTTGTGGCTTCATTTTCATTAAACTCTAAAAAGTCCTTGATTTCTTTCTTTATTCCTTCCTTGACCAAGGTATCATTGAGAAGAGTGTTGTTCAGTTTCCACGTGAATGTTGGCTTTCTATTATTTATTTTGTTATTGAAGATCAGCCTTAGTCCATGGTGATCTGATAGGATGCATGGGACAATTTCAATATTTTTGTATCTGTTGAGTCCTGTTTTGTGCCCAATTACGTGGTCAATTTTGGAGAAGGTACCATGAGGTGCTGAGAAGAAGGTGTATCCTTTTGTTTTAGGGTAAAATGTTCTGTAGATATCTGCCAGATCCATTTGATCCATAACTTCTCTTAGTTTCACTGTGTCCCTGTTTAGTTTCTGTTTCCATGATCTGTCCATTGGTGAAAGTGGTGTGTTGAAGTCTCCCACTATTATTGTATGAGGTGCAATGTGTGCTTTGAGATTTACTAAAGTTTCTTTAATGAATGAGGCTGCCTTTGTATTTGGAGCATAGATATTCAGGATTGATAGTTCCTCTTGGAGGATTTTACCTTTGATGAGTATGAAGTGTCCCTCCCTGTCTTTTTTGATGACTTTGGGTTGGAAGTCAATCTTATCAGATATTAGAATGGCTACTCCAGCTTGTTTCTTCATACCATTTGCTTGGAAAATTGTTTTCCAGCCTTTCATTCTGAGGTAGTGCCTATCTTTTTCTCTGAGATGAGTTTCCTGCAAGCAGCAAAATGTTGGGTCTTGTTTGTGTAGCCAGTTTGTTAGTCTATGTCTTTTTATCGGGGAGTTGAGTCCATTGATATTAAGAGATATTAAGGAAAAGTAATTGTTGTTTCCTGTTATTTTTGTTGTTAAAGTTGGCATTCTGTTCTTGTGGCTGTCTTCTTTTAGGTTTGTTGAGGGATTACCTTCTTGTTGTTTCTAGATGCGTGGTTCCCGTCCTTGTATTGGTTTTTTTCTGTTATTATCCTTTGAAGGGCTGGATTCGTGGAGAGATAATGTGTGAATTTGGTTTTGTCGTAGAATACTTTGGTTTCTCCATCTATGTTAATTGAGAGTTTGGCTGGGTATCTTGTGATCTTTTAGTGTCTGTATAACATCTGTCCAGGATCTTCTGGCTTTCATAGTCTCTGGTGAAAAATCTGGTGTAATTCTGATAGGCTTGCCTTTATATGTTACTTGGCCTTTTTCTCTTACTGCTTTTAGTATTCTATCTTTATTTAATGCATTTGTTGTTCTGATTATTATGTGTCGGGAGGTATTTCTTTTCTGGTCCAGCCTATTTGGAGTTCTGTAGGCTTCTTGTATGTTCATGGGCATCTCTTTTTTTAGATTTGGGAAGTTTTCTTCTATAATTTTGTTGAAGATGTTTGCTGGTTTTTTGAGTTGAAAATCTTCATTCTCATCCACTCCTATTATCCGTAGGTTTGGTCTTCTCATTGTGTCCTGTATTTCCTGGATGTTTTGAGTTAGGATCTTTTTGCATTTTCCATTTTCCTTGATTGTTGTGCCGATGTTCTCTATGGAATATTCTGCACCTGAGATTCTCTCTTCCATCTCTTGTATTCTGTTGCTGATGCTTGCATCTATGGTTCCAGATTTCTTTCCTAGGGTTTCTATCTCCAGTGTTGCCTCATTTTGGGTTTTCTTTATTGTGTCTACTTCCCTTTTTAGGTCTAGTATGGTTTTGTTCATTTCCATCATCTGATTGGATGTGTTTTCCTGTTTCTCTTTAAGGACTTCTACCAGTTTGGTTGTGTTTTCCTGTTTTTCTTTAAGGACTTGTAACTCTTTAGCCATGTCCTCCTGTAGTTCTTTAAAGTCCTTCTTGATGTCCTCTACCATCATCATGAGATATGCTTTTAAATCCAGGTCTAGCTTTTCAGGTGTGTTGGGGTGCCCTGGACTGGGGGAAGTGGGAGTGCTGGGTCCTGATGATGGTGAGTGGTCTTGGTTTCTGTTAGTAGGATTCTTACGTTTACCTCTCGCCATCTGGTAATCTCTGGAGTTGTTATAGTTGTCTCTGTTCAGAGGTTGTTCTTCTGGTGATTCTGAGTATCGTCTGTCAGCAGACCTGGGAGACAGGCTCTCTCCTCTGAGTTTCAGTGGTTAGAGCACTCCCTGCTGACAAGCTTTCCTCTTAAAGGGAAGGTGTACAGATATCTGGCATTTGGATCTCCTCCTGGCCGAAGAAGAAGGCGGAAAACAGGACCTTTCCCAGATGCTGTGTTGCTTTGGCAGGTCACAGAAGCTGTTGGCTTCTGTGGTGCACACTCTCAGCTGTGCAGACTAACTTCCTAAGTTCAGTGGAGTCCTGGATCCAAGATGTGCTCCCTGCTCCTGAGGCAGAGGGCTCCTGTGCAGGGCAGACCACTGTCTTCCAGCTGGGAGGGTGCCGGAAGTCTGTGGCCCCAAAAGGGTGCTGCCTCAGCAGCTCTGTGGCTCCCGCCTGTCCCAGAAGCTGTCTGCCTCTGTGGTCCTCACTCTAGCCTGTACAGACTAAGTTCGGCGGAGTCCCGGAGCCAAGATGGCGCTCCCTGCAGGGCAGGTCACTGTTCTCCGGCTGGGAGGGTGTCGGATGTCTGCGGCCCCAAAAGGGTGCTGCCTCAGAGGCTCTGTGGCTTCCACCTGTCCCAGAAGCTGTCTGCCTCTGTGGTCCTCACTCTAACCTGTACAGACTAAGTTCGGCGGAGTCCCGGAGCCAAGATGGCGCTCCCTGCAGGGCCCCTGAATCTCTTAAACTCACCAAATAACACTTTAAATTTTAAAAAGAAAAGAAAAGAAAAGATAAGAAAACTCATAAACTCACACAAAAATACCCTGCAAAACAAATATAAAACCTTTAAAAACACTTAATAAAACACCCCCAATCCAAAAATAACCTAAAATCATTTAAAAAGAAAAAAGAACAAACACTAAAAGTGCACTGAAATACTGAAAACAAAAAAAACAAAAACAAAAACAAAAGTCTTATAAAAACCCTACAAAAGCCTTAACAAAAACACTAAAATTATAAATAATAATAATAATAATAATAATAATAATAATAATAATCAAAGGCACAACATGAACTTATATGTCTATTGGTTTTATTTTGGTTTTTTTGTTTTTTGATTGTTATGTTTTGTTTTGTTTTGTTTTGTTTTGTTTTGTTTTGCTTTGCTTTGCTTTGCTTTGCTTTGCTTTTTTGTTTTGTTATGTTTTGTTTTGTTTTGTTTTGTTTTGTTTTGTTTTGTTTTGTTATGTTTTGTTTTGTTTTTGGAGACTGGGTTTCTCTGTGTATCTCTGGCTGTCCTGGACCACAATCTATAGACCATGCTGGCCTCAAAATCAAAAATCCACCTAACTCTGCCTCCCAAATTCTGGGATTTAATTCATGGGAAACCAATGACTGGCAATCCTATAACTCTTAAATCTAAAAATAAAACCTAAAAATTTCAAAAAATAATAATAGTGAAAAACTCAATAAATAAATAAATAAATAAATAAATAAATAAATAAATAAACAAACACAAATAAAGATAAACCATAAAAATTTTTTGAAAAAAAATCCGCAAAATCCTAAACACCATAAAATTCTAAAACAAAAAAAAAAAAAAAACAAACAAACACTAAACATACGCTAAAGTACTGAAAACCAAAAATAAAACTCTAAAACACTCCAAAACTAAAACCATAAACATACACTAAAACCCTGAAATCCAAAAAAAAAAAAAAACTCTAAAACAATAATCAAAAAGGCCTAAATACCCTTTTAAAAACCCTTAAATTCTAAAAAATAAAAAATAATAAAAAGAAAAAAAAATACATAGAAAGCCTGATATATCCAAAGAGTCATCATCTTTTCTTCCTTCCTTCCTTTCTTTCTCTCTTTTTTCTTTCTTTCTTTCTTTCTTTCTTTCTTTCTTTCTTTCTTTCTTTCTTTCTTTCTTTTTTCCTTTCTTTCTTTCTTTCTTTCTTCCTTTCTTCCTTTCTTCCTTTCTTCCTTTCTTCCTTTCTTCCTTTCTTCCTTTCTTTGTGTGTGTTTTTGGAGACTGGGATTCTATGTGTATACCCTGGTAGTCCCGGAAATCACTATTTAGACCAGGATGACCTACAACTCAGAAATATACCTGCCTCTGCCTACCAAGTCTGAGATTTAAGGCATGGATCACCACTTTCTGACAACACTAAACCTCTTAAACCCCCAAAATATAAAACTTTAATTTTTAAAAAATAATCAAGAACACACACACACACAAACACACACACACACACACACACAAAGAGTCAAATAAAACAGTAAAACATTAAAAAAATGAACTAAACCCTAATAAGAACCGAAAATCAAGAAAAAATCCTAAAATTCTTAATAAACAAAGAAAAAAAAAACATATACTAAAAACCTTAAAGCCAAAGTTCTAAAAAACGTTGTTCTAAAACCCCAACAAAAACCGTAAAAAAAAAAATCTAAAATTCTAAATATATATATTATTGAGTGGTATCCTAATGCAGTTGCCTCAACTTTGACTTCGGTGGATAAAAGCAGCCATTACTCATTTTGGGAAAGAACCTCCTATTCTAATTGTGCCTTATACCTCTGCTCAAGTTCACATCCTGACACAACAACTAACGATTGGGCAGAATTGGTTGCCTCCTGTTCAGGACAAATTAATAATCATTATCCAAAACATCCAAATTTACAGTTTGCCTTAAGCCAAGTCATAGTGTTTCCAGTAGTAACAGCCAAATACCCACTTCCAGATAGGGTAGTAGTGTATATAGATGGATCCAAATCTGGCAGAGATTCATATGTAGTAAATGACCAAGTAATATCTAAACAGTATAATGAGACATCACCCGAGGTTGTAGAGTGTTTGGTGGTTCTAGTGGTCCTTGACACTTTTCCTGGACCACCCAATATTGTATCTGATTCCTTATATGTGGTTAATGCAGTTAATACGCTTGAAGTTGATTGCTTAATTAGACCCTCTAGCAAGTTTGCTCATATTTTTCAGCAAATTCAGTCATCCCTGTTACATAGAATTCATCTTGAGTGCATTACTCATGTTAGGGCTTATTCTGGCCTTCCTAGCCCTATGTCTCATGGAAATGACTTGGCAGACAAAGCCACTAGAATCGTGGCTGCTGCTCTGTCCTCACAGGCTTTCATAAACGATTCCACGTGATGGTTGAAACATTATGCTGCCATTTCACTTTAACCAGGAAGGAAGCAAATGACATTGTCACCCAATGTCAAAACTGTTAATTTCTGCCTACTCCTCATGTAGGGGTAAACCACTGAGGCATCAGGCCATTACAGGTCTGGCAAAGGGATGTCACTCGTATTTCCTCCTTTGGAAGAAATCAATATTTATATGTTTCCATTGACACCTGCTCTGCTGTTATGTTTGCTACAGCTTTAACAGGTGAGAAAGCCTCTCATGATATACAGCACTGTTTAGAAGCATGGGGTGCTTGGGGCAAGCCCACAATCCTTAAAAATGATAATCTGACAGGATATACCTCTGCTAAATTTCAGCAATTTTGTCATCAAATGAATATCACTCACCTGACTGGCCTTCATTATAACCCTCAAGGACAAGGCCTGGTGGAACGTGCACACCACACTCTCAAGTCTTAGTTTATAAAACAAAAGGGGGAGTTGATGAGACTCTGCTCTAACTGCCAAGAGTAGCTGTCTCCATGGCACTCTTTACAATTAATATTTTGAATCTTGACTAGTAAGGTCCCTCTGCAGGCGATCGACACAGCTCAGCCCCTGATAGACCAAAGAAAATGGTGAAATGGAAGCATGTGTTATCTGGTCTGGGGAAAGGCCCGGATCCTACTTTGTTAAGATCCAGGGGAGCTGTTTGTGTTTTTCCAAAGTGTGAAGACAACCCATTTTGGCTTCCAGAACGACTCACCCGCAAGATAGTAATCAAGGATGGTGTGGAAGATGGTGACCTCCCGAGGACTGCTCCTGATCCTGACAATGCTGAACTTGTCTCAGGTTCCTAGTATGATGGGCAAACAGAGATGGGCCATTCTCTTGACTTTCGCTAAACCAATGCCAGTTCGCCATGATGCTATAGTTTTTCCAAAATTCTTTACTAATAATAAAATATTAGATTTACCATATCTACCCTATGATTCCACCCGAGCATCATTAGGAGAAAATCACTCTTTATTAGAACAGGGTTCTTTATGTCATCAAATTAATAGACCAGGAAAATGTATAAACCTCACAGTCCGAGCCTTGGGGATGTTTAATGTTCACCGAGGAGGCTGGGTGAGCACAATCCAAGATACTTCCAAAGCAGATATAACCATTACATATCGGACCTTACGGCAGGAGGCAATTTGGGTCAATGGTACATTTCCACCAATTAACTTTTCAGACAAAGAATGTCCTCCACAACCAAAAATAGCCCTACATTATATATTGGAAGATGAAGGTCTGATCTTGCCTTGGTCTGATTGTCAATCCTCCATCACTCGTTAGGCAGATCAGAGTAAAACCTTTTCCTAATCTCCCAACATGATGGCTGACCCAGAGAAGGAATTTATTATGAAAAAGGGACTTTTCATACAGGACTTTAGAATGCATCCCTTTAATAGTGGGTGCTTTGTGGAGTCAATGGCAGTTGTACAGAACTCAATCCTTTGATCTTTATCCAGGGAGGAGCAGTTGGAAAGGCTTCTTTTACTGGCATCTCCAGATTTGCTCAGTATTGGAGAATACATTGACTCCGTGGACTCTTATGGATAAACTAATACCAGCGTAGAGATCACTGGGTTCAATAAAACTTTCGTAAACCAGATTAATTACCCACCTATGCCAGTCTGTGTTAACCCGACTTTCTTGTTTATTCTTTCAAATGATTCATTTGAAGTCTGTTTCAATGATTCTTGTTGGATATCTCAATGCTGGGATGTAACAAAGGACACCCGTGCCATGGTGGCATGCATACCTTGTTGGATCCCTGTTCCAGAGGAAACACCCTCCACCATATCCCTGTTTCGACAAAAAAAAGAGATTTTGGCATTACTACTGCCATAATTATAGCAATTTCAGCCAGTGCAGCTGCTGCTACAGCTGCAGGGTACACTATGGCTAGTATGGTTCAGTCAGGCACAAAATTAAATCAGCTTTCATCAGATCTGACTGATGCCATCACTTTCCTAACTTCTGCTAGTACTAAGTTAAACGGAGGGCTGATAAATTTGAATCAGTGCTTTGACCAGGCATAGGAACAGATAGGCGTCCTATACCAGATGGTCCAGTTGGGTTGTGAATGAAAGTTGGGTGCTCTGTGTATTACCAGGGTCCAATATGAAAATTTTACTCATGCAGCTAATCTGTCTTGACAGCTTTCCTTGTGTCTTGCAGGAAATTGTCCTGAGGGATTTGATGAGAGTCTTGAGGCCCTGAGGGTCGCAGTTTTAAAGATCAACTCAATGCGAGTGGACCTGTCATTGACAGAGGGCCTCTCCTCCGGGATTTCATCTGCATTTTCTTATTTTAAGGAATGTTTAGGGGTAGGCTTATTTTGGTGTTGCCACCTGCTGTGGACTTGGGTTCATGCTCTGGTTGGTTTGCAAGCTTAGAACCCAATAAACAAATGACAAGGTTGTGATAGCTCAAGCACTTGCTGCCATTGAGCAAGGGGCCTCCCCCGAAATCTGGCTATCTATGCTCAAGAATTAGTTGACACTGGTGGCTGACCTCTTTTGTAGAGTTTGCCCTAGGTCATTTAGTAGTTAGTGTCACATAGCACTGCAATATCCAGGGACGGGCAACTTTCCTCATGCACAGATCAACCTAAGACATGGGGCCCAGTTGCAATAGGATTACCCTATGACGGGAAAGGCTGTGACATTAGAGGAACGACCTAAGACAGGAGCCACAGCGGATGGGCAAAATTACAAAGACCTATTCCAGCCTCATTTTAATAAAATAAAATGAGGGGGAGATGTGGAGAGCTGTGCGGCTAGCAATCTCCATTATAAGATGGTGCTAGCCTCTGCCTAATTAATAAACAAGCCTTGTGCACAAGTGCAAGAGTGAACTCATGCCTAGTCACTGCCTATCTCGGGGCATAATAATGGGTTTATGGGAAAGCAACGAATCAGGAGGTGACAGGCCACATCAGGTGATGAAAGGCCATGGCTGAGGGCTATATAAGAAACGGAATTGGGGTCTTACCTCTTGAAGAAGTAATAAAGCTTTTTGCAGCAGAAGAATCTTGTTGTCAGAGTGTGTTCTTGCTGGAGAGAACAATAGCTTGGGACATTCTTTCTTTCTTTCTTTCTTTCTTTCTTTCTTTCTTTCTTTCTTTTTTTTTTTTTTTTTTTTTTTTTTTGAGTTTTTAGACAATGGATTTTTCTTTGTATCCCTGCCAAAACTGGACATGCCTCTGTAAACCATGCTGGCCATGAACTAAGAAATCCAATACTTCTTCCTCTCAAGTGCTGGGATTTAAGGCATGAACCACCACTGCCTGGCAACCCTGAAACTCTTAAACTCCCGAATTAACACTTAAAATTAAAAAAAAAAAAAAAAGAAAGAAAAGAAAAGAAAAGAAAAGAAAAGAAAAGAAAAGAAAAGGAAAGAAAAGAACAGAAAATAAAAGAAAACTCAAAAACACAAATAAACAAACAAGAAAACCCTGAAAAAAATATAACCTTAAAAAAATACTTAATAAAACACCCCAAATGAAAAAAAAACCCCTAAAATCATTAAAAAAAAAAAGAACAAACACTAAAAATGCACTAAAATACTCGAAACCAAAAAAAAATGTCTAAAACAGTTTTTAAATCCCTACAAAAGCCTTAACAAAAACACTAAAACTATAAATAATTATAAAGATGATGATTAATATTATTATTATTATTATAAACATACTTAAATATACAGATATACCTATATGTAAATAGTGTTTATATTATACCATATATAATGTATACATCACATAATATATAATGTATACATGACATCATTCATATGCACAGGCCACTGAAATGACAGGTACTAAGCTCATATATAAAGTATGTATATATGTATAAATTTATACATATTTTATATATTTCAATTTTATTAATCATAAATATATATATGTATATATATATTATATTTTGTAAATGAAATATCTGTATACTTCACATATATTTATATAAAATACTTATAAATATATAATGCATTTAACTTAATCATATGCTGCATATATAAGTATTTTAATATATCATATATAATTATATATTGTTATGTATCTGACATATACATTTTATATACACACAGGAAAATTATATATGATATATACATAAATATATACCCATGCTGTTTATATTATTTATGTTATATCTATAACATAGTATAGATATTAACATAAATGCAATATGTATATTAGTATTGATAAATATATGATATATACATAAATGTCAATATATAAATGAACATATGTGGATATAGGTGTAAATTTAAAGTTTTGTATAAAAGCTGATAAATATAAAAAGTCAAAAATTTACATATATAAAATATGTTATATTCCATACACATAATATAGATTCAGGAAGTGACTCCACCACGATGGTATGTGACCATTCCGTGACCAGATATGAGAATACCAGGACAGGAAGTGGCTGCATGGTGACAGGAAGTAGCCATAGCCTAACCGGAAGTGACCCTGTTGTCAAATGTGAGCATGTTGTCAAATGAAGCGGCCACATAATGACCAGAAGTGAACGGAAGTGACCCTGTCTTTACAGGAAGTGGCTGGCAGTGAAGTAGGTTTTTCTTCTTGGTTTTGTTGTTTCTCAGGGTGGGTATGATCTTGCAGTAGGAATTTTTACGGGGTTTAATGTTTGTTTATTTTTTATTTTTCAGGGGTTTGATGTATTTTTGAGTTTTTTTTTAAAGGATTTTAGGATTTGAGGTCCATTCTTAGGGTTTTTGGTGTTTTTTGGATCTTTTTTCTGTTCTTGAGGGTTATTTTTTTTAGAATTTTGGTATTTATATTTTGAAATTTTAGGGTTTCTTTTAGTTTTTATTAAGTCTTTTAGGGATTCTTAAAAGTATTTATAGGGTTCTGTTAGTGTTTTTAAATAAGTTTAGGGTTTTTCATGGTTTTTGGCGATTCTTTTAAGTCCATAGGTTTGAAGGGGTGTTTCGGGGGTTTTTTGTTTGTTTTTTTGAAAGGGGGTTTATGGATTTTAGGGTATTTTTATGGTTCGAGAGTTGTAGAATTTAGGAGTTTTTTAGGGTTTTAAATTTTTAGGGTCTTTTTAGAGTTCTTGTGTTTTCTTTGTATTTTTAGAATTTTAGGTTTTTAAAAATCCATGTTAACTATTTTAATTTTTTTTTTATCTTTTTGCACCTGTTTTAGGGATTGTTTAAGAATTTTAGGGTTTTGGGTTTTTTTTTTAAGGTTTTAGGGTTCTTTTAATGTTTGTAAAAGATTTTAAGTTTTTTTTCATTTTTTTTTTTTGCGATTTTATTTTCAGATCTTAGATTTTGGTTTTGTTTTGTTTTGTTTTGTATTGTTTTGTTTTGTTTTCCTTTTTTTTTGTTTTTTTTGTTTTTTTAATGGTTTTAGGCCTTTCTGGCTCTTTTTAGAGTTTAAGAGTTTTTTGTAGGATTTTTGTTGATTTTTTAAAACCTCAGGTTTTTGTTGTTGTTGTTGTTGTTGTTGTTTTTGTTTGTTTTTTTACTTTTTAGGTTCTTTTCATGTTTTTTTTTTTTAAGGATTTTTTTGTAAGTCTAAGGGTTTTTTTTTTTTTTTTTTTTTTTTTTTTAACAGTTTCAGGTTGTCTAATTTTGGTTTTCGGGTTTTTATTGTCTTTTTAGGGTTTTTCAAGTTTTTTTTTTAGAATTTTATGGGTTTTTTTCTAGAGGTTTAGTATTCTTGTGGGATTATCAGGTTTTTATTTAGGGTTTTAAAATTTTGTAGGTATGTTTAGAGGGTTTTAAGATTTGGGGGGTTGTAGGGTTTTGGTGTAGTTTTTAGTTGTTTTTTTTTTTTTTTAAGGATGTTAGGGTATTTGTGGCTTTAGGGATTTTGGGGGTTCTTCTTAGTGTTCATGTGTTTTTCAGAATTATAGGTTTTTTTTAGTGTTTTAGAGGTCTGTTGTTTCATTTAAAAGATTTTAGTGTGTGTTAGTGTATTAGGGTTCATTTATGGCTTGTTTTTTTTTTAAGAATTTTATGGTTTTTTGTATTTTGGGGGCATTAGTTTATTTGTTTTGTTTTTGTTTTTGTTTTTATTTTAATAATGTTTATGGTTTTTTTAGTATTCTAGAAGTTTTTTTTTTTTTGCAATATAGGGGTTTTTTGGTTTTTGTTTTTGTTTTGTTTTGTTTTTTTCAGTCATAGGCCTTTTTTAGTGCCTTTTTTAGTGTTCTAGAGATTATTTTTATTATGTTTAAGTTGTTTAAGTGTTTTACGTTTTTTTTTTTTTTTAATTAGAGTTCTTGAGTTTTTTTGTTTTTTTGTTTTTTTTTTTCAGAATGTTAGGACATTTAGTTGTTTGTTTGTTTGTTTGTTTGTTTGTTTGTTTTGAATTTTAGCGTTTGTAAGAGGTTTAGTAGTCTTTTTATGGTTTCAGGTTTTTATTTAGGGTTTTAAGGTTTTGTAAGTATTCCCTCAGAGTGTTTTAGGTTTTCTGGGGATTTTAGTGTTTTGTTGTATTTTTTAGCTTTCTTTTTTTTTTTTTTTTTTGAAGGATTTTAGGTTTTTTATAGTTTTAGGGATTTTTTGGTGTCTTTTTAGTGTTCGTTACATTTTCAGAATTATAGGGTTCTTTTTTTAGTGTTTTAGGGTTTTTTGTTTTTGTGTTTGAAAGGATTTAGGGTGTCTTTGTGTTTTAGGTTTTGTTTATGTGGTTTTTTTTTTAAGAATATTATTTTTTTTACGTTTTTTTGGGATTTTAGGGACATTAGGGTTTTCTGTTTTTATTTATTTATTTATTTTTTATGGTCCTAGAAGCTTTTTTTTTTCCCAGGTTTTTGGAGGTTTTAGTGTTTTTTTAGGGTTCTAGAGATTATTTTATTTATTTAAGTTGTTTTAGGTTTTAGGGTTTTTAAAAATAATTTAGAGTTCTTGAGGTGTGTTTAGAATTTTAATTTTTTTTCTTTTTTTAGTTTTTTAAAGTTTTTATTAATAATTTAGGGTTTTTTAAAAAAGTCTGAAGACAGCTACAGTGTACTTACATATAATAAATAAATAAATCTTTTAAAAAAAAGGTTCTTTCATTAAAAAAACGATTTTGAACGGAAATAAAACTTGAGACCTGTGATTCATGTAATATATGTCAAAGAACCCAAAGAGTTGTTTGTGAGCTTTGAAACATGGGGCTGAGAATATAGCAGAACAGACCAGGACCTGCCCGAGCAGGCCCGTCGCCTCCCTATCTGACCTAACTTAAATGTTATCAGGCTGCTGATGTTTAAATGGACCAATCATGTGAAACCGCGCCAATTCCTCTCCCAGCCCCACTCCTTTTCTATAAATCCCCTAGCTTCCAAGCCTCATGGTCGAATCCACTGTCTCCTGTGTGAGGTACGTTTCAACCCAGAGCTCTGCCATTAAAATACCTCCTATTGTTACATCAAGGTGTCGTGTTCTGTTCCTGATTCTTGGGTGCATGCAGAATAGGGAGTTGAGTGGGGGTTTCACCACTAGGTTCTTTCAATTTTAGGGTTTTCTAGAGTTTAGGGCGATCATTTTTTTTTTTTATTGTTTGTTTGTTTTGTTTTTATGACTTTATGGTTTTTAGGGTCTTGTTAGGGTTATTGAAGTTTTGTAGAATTTTAGGGCATTTTTATGGTTTTACAATTTTTTAGTGTCATTTTGGTGTTCTTGCTTTTTTCGAATTTAAGGTTTTTTATAAAATGTGTTTATTAAGTATTTTAGGGTTTTTGGTTTTTCTTAGCTTTTTAGGGCTCTTTTAGTGTTTGTTTAAAGATTCTAAGGTTTTTTAGAGTTTTCTTTTTTTAAGGTTTTTGATTTCTTTTAGAGGTTTTTTTTTTTTTTTTTTTTTTTTTTTTTTTTTTAGTTTTTTAGAATTCTTAGGGTTTGGCAGGGGTTGAGGGCCTTAGGGATTTTATGTAAGGTTATGAGTTTTTTATGACATTAAAAAAAATTTGTTTGTGTGTGTGTGTGTGTGTATGTGTTTGTGTGTGTTTTGTGTGTGAGTGTGAGTTTTTGAGTCAGCGGTTTTTGAGGTTTATTTTTAGGGTTTTTAAACGTTTAAGTTTCTTGATTTCTTCTAGATTTTAAGGTCTTTTAGGGTTTTAGGGTCTCACACACACAAACACACACTCTAAAAGAAACCAAAAACCTTAAAAAAAGAAAACTCTAAAAGAACTTAGAATCTTTAAACAAGGATTCTAAGGATTCTTTTAAACAAGATCTTTTTGAAGGAATTTAGGAATATTTTTTTAGGTTTTATTTTATTATTTTTTTAATGCTTTAGGTCTTGCTTTTTGGGGGTAGATTAGTATTTTCTGAGTATTTTTAGGGTTCCAGAATTTTGATTGTTGTTGTTGTTGTTTTGTGGAGGGGGGGGGTTGTTTTATTTTTTGTTTTGTTTTGTTTTATAATTTTGGCAATATTTTTCTTTTTTTTAAGTATTTTATGTTATTTTAGGTCCTATTTTTAATTTTTTTATAAAATTATACTTTTTTATTTTGATTTCTTAAAGCTTCAAGGATTTCTTTGAATGCTTTCAATGTTTTTAGGGTCTTTTTAGGTTTTTTTCAAAGGATTTTTAAATTTTTTTATTTTTAAGTTTTTAGGTTTTTGTTTGTTTGTTTCTTTGTTTGGTTCTTTTTAATGGTTTCAGGTTCAATTTTCGTTTTAGAGTTTTAGGGTTTTAAGGGTCTTTGAGGTTTTTTTTTTTATTACAATACTTTTAAGGGTTTTTTTTTAGGGATTTAGGATTCTTTTTAGGGTTTCAAGATTTCATTTAGAAGTTTAAAGTTTTGTAGGATTTTTTTATAGGAATTTAGGGTTTTTCTAGAGTTTCAGTGTTTTTATATATTTTTCAAGTTTTTTTTTTTTTTTTTTTTTTAATTTAGAATTTTTATGGTTTTAGGAATTCTGGCACAATCTTTTTAGAGTTCTTGATTTTTTCAGGGTTGATTTTTTTTTAGTGTTTTAGGGCATTTTTTTAGTTTTTTCAAAAGGATTTTAGGGTGTTTTAGTAATTTAGGGTTCGTTTATGGTTTTTGTAAGAATTTTTTTTTTAGGTTTTTTTTTTAGATTTTTGAGCTTTAGTTTTACAGCTTTTTAGGTTTCTAGAAGGATCATTTTTAACATTATATGGTTTTTTAAAGTTAAGGATTTTTTGTGTCTTTTTAGGGTTCTAGAAATTTTTTTATTATTATTTTAAGTTGTTTAAGGGTTATTAAAAAAATTAGCATTTTTGAGGGTTTTTTTACATTTTAAAAAATTTTTTATTAAGGATTTTATTTTTATTTCATTTTATGCTTTTATTTTATTTTCTTAAGGATTCTTTCCTTTAAAAGATGATTTTAGGATTTTTCTCAGTGTTTTGGGCAATTTTTTAATGCCATAGGGTCTTTTTTATGGTTTTATAATTTTTGGGGTATTTTTAGGGTTCTTGAGGTTTTGTTGAATTTTAGGGCAATTTTTAGGGGTTTAGAATTTTGGGGGTCTTATTAGAGTTCTTGCTTTTTTTTTTTTTTTTTTTTTGAATTGTAGTTTTTTTTATTTTAAAAAGTGTTTATTAAGTATTTTAGGGTTGCCGGGCAGTGATGACCCGTACATTTAATCCCAGAACTTGGGACACAGAAGCAGACAGATTTCTGAGTTTGAGGCCAGCCTGGTCTTGAGAGTGAGTTCCCCGGAAAGCTAGAGCTACACAAAAAAACAGTCTCCAAAAAAAAAAAAAAAAAAAAAAATGTATTTTAGGGTTTTTTGTTTTTTATTTTATTTTATTTTTTTTGTTTTGTTTTGCTTTATTTTATTTCTATTCTTTTTGTTTTTGTTTTTAGCTTTTTAGGGATCTTTGGTGTTTGTTTAAAGAACCTAAGGTTTTTCTGGGTTTTCTTTCTTTTTTTTTTATTTATTTATTTATTTATTTTGGTTTTAGGTTAATTTTAGGGTGTTTTAAGTATTTTAGATATTTTAGGGTTTTGAGGGTGATTTTTGAAGTCCTTAGGGTTTTTATTTAGGGTTTTTAGGTTTTTTATGGTTTTAAAAAATTTTGGCCATCAGAGAAAAGAGAGGCCCATTGGTCTTGCAAACTTTACATGCCTCAGTACAGGGGAATGCCAGGGCCAAGAGGTGGGAGGGGTTGGGTAGGGGACTGGGGGGGGAGGGTATGTGAGATATTTGGTATAGCATTTGAAATGTAAATGAAGATAATACCTAATTAAAAAAAAAGTATTAAGAACTATTAGCCACCAAAAAACCCCCCAAAAAACAAAAAACAAAAAAAAAATAAAAATTGGGGTCTTATTGTGTTTTAGGGTCTTAGGTGTTTTTGAGGTTCAATTTTATGGTTTTTTTTTTTTGAAATTTCTTGATTTCTTTTAGATTTTAAGGTATTTTAGGGTTCTTTAGGGTTTCTAAAGGATTTTAGGAATTTTTTAGGTTTTATTATTATTATTTTTTAAAGGATTTATTTTGTTGTTGTTGTTTTTTGTTGATTTTTTTTTTTTTAGCGTTTTTGGGTTTCTCGGTCTTTGTAGTTTTTTTTTGTTGTTGTTTTAGAATTTTGGGATATTTTGCTAGGGTTTTAGGTTCTTTTAGGTTCTTTTTTTTTAATAATTTTATAGGTTTTTTTTTTAAAGGGTTTTTGTTGATTTTCTAAAACATCAAGGTTTTCTTTTTTAGGTTTTTAGGTTCTTTTCAGGTTTTTTTAAAGGACTTTCCTTAATTTTTTTTTTAAGACTTCAGGGACTTCTTTAATGGTTTCAGGACCTTTTTAAAGGTTTTATGGGTTTTTTTGGTCTTTTTGTTAGGATTTTTGAGTATTTTTAAAGAATTTTGAGGGTTTTTTTAGGGGCTTATGGTTCTTTTTAGGGTTTCATGTTCTTATTTAGGGTTTTAAGATTTTTTTTATTTTATTTTATTTTTTTTTACAAATATTTAGGGATTTTATTGAGGGGAGTTCAGGGTTTAGGTGTAGCCAAGCATACACAGAGAAACCCAGTCTCAAAAAAAAAACCAAAATTCTATGGTTATTTTTGTGTTCATGTTTTTTTTAGAATTTAAGGAAGAAAGAATGAAAAGAATTTTAGGGACATTTTTTGGCTTTTGATGTATGTTCTTTGGAATTTTAGTTTTTTTATTTTTATTTATTTTTTTGTTTTGTTTTGTTTTTTTTTTTTAAGGAATTTAATGTTTTTAGAAGAGTTTTTGTTGTTTTGCTTGAATATTTTTTTTTTAATTTTAGGGTTTTAATATTGGTATTTCATTGTTTTATGGTTGCCAGAAATGGTGGCAGAGTGACTTCCAGGAAAGCCAGGGGAAAAAAAAAAAGAAGAAGAAGAAGAAGAAAGGAAGAAAGAAAAGAGTTTCAGTGTAATTTTTTTAAGATGAGTGTTTAGAGTTTTTTTTTTTTTTTCACGGTTTTAGTGTATATTAGTGGTTTTTCTTTCTGTTTTTTGTTTTTGGTTTTTTTTTGGGGGGTTGGGTTTTTATTTTAGGCTTTACGGGTTCCTTTTTAGGGTTTTACAAAACTTTTTTTAGGTTTTTTCTGATTTGTTTTTGTTTTTGTTTTTTATTTTTGTTTTTGAAAAGACTTTCTGAAAATTTTAGAGTTTTATTTTGCAGTTTATGAATTTTACTCTTGTCAGAAAGTGATGGTGCATGCCTTTAATCCCACACTTGAGAGAGAGAGGCTGAGGTATTGGATTTCTGAGTTTGAGGTCAGCCTGGTTTACAAAGTGAGTTCCGGGACAACCACACTGAAACACTGTCTCAAAAAACAAAAACAAACAAACAAACAAAAAGTTGTATGTTTATTTTTGTGTTCATGTTTTTTTAGAATTTAAGGTTTTTTTAAATGGTTTTGTAGGGTTATAGAAGAATGCTTTTGAGGTACTTTGGTATTCAGGGTTTTAGTATATGTTTAGAGTTTATTCTATATTTTTAAAAGGATGTTAGGGTCTTTTAGTGATTTTGGGTTCTTAATAGGTTTAAGTGATTTTTAAGCATTTTAGTGTTTTATTTAGGGTTTGAGTGTGTTCTTGAGTTTTGTTTCATTTTTTTTCATTTTAAGTTTGTATATTTTGAGTTTAAGAGCTTTAGTGTTGCCAGCCAGTTTTTTTTTTTTTTTTTTTTTGGCTTTAAAAACCATTTTAGTGTGTTTTAGGGTTTTGGGGTTTTATTTAAGCTTTATTATTTATTTATTTATTTATTATTTTAGCATTTTTCTCTTCTTCTTAGGTTTTTGTTGTTGTTGTTGTTGTTGTTGTGGTGGTGGTGGTGGTGGTTATTGTTCTTCTTCTTCTATTTTTAATTTTAGGGTTTTAATTTTGGGGTTTAAAAGTTTTAGAGTTGCCAGGCAGTGGTGGCCCATGCCTTAAATCACAATACTTGGGAGGCAGAGGCTGGTGGATTTCCGAGTTTGAGGTCAGCCTTGTCTACAGAAGCAGCTCCAGAGCAGGTAGGGATACACAGAGAAACCCAGTCACAAAACACACACACACACACAAAAAAAGTAATAAAGAAAGAAAGAAATAAAAAAGAAAGAAAGAAAGAAGAAAGAAAGAAGAAAAAAAAGAAAGAAAGAAAGAAAGAAAGAAAGAAAGAAAGAAAAAAAGAAAGAAAGAAAGAAAACAAAGAAAGGAAAGACTGAAAGGAAAGACTGAAAGAAAAGTACTTTATGGATATTTTTGGCTTATTGTGTGGTTCTTTTTTTTAATATTAGGTTTTTTTTTAGGTGTTTTAGGGTTTTTAGAAGAGTATTTTAGAATTTTGTTTGGTTTTAAGTGTTATAGTGTATGTTTAGAGCTTTTTCTATAATTTTTAAAGGACTTTAGGTTGTTTTAGTGATTTCTGGTTCTTATGAGGTTTAAGGGACTTATTTTTTTAGCACTTTACTGTTTTATTTTGTTTTTGTGTGTGTGTTCTTGAGTTTTTCTTTATAATTCGAGGGTTGTATATTGTGAGTTTAAGAGTTTTAGTGTTGCCAGCAACTTAATTTAGAATTTTTAAAATTTAGGGTTTTTATTTAGGGTTTGAGGAATTTTTAGAAGGGTGATTTAGAGTTTTTTTGGTTATCAGGCTTTTAGAATTTTTTAGTGTTTTTCCTCATTTTTTAAGGATTTTAATGTACTTTAGGGTTTGTGGGTTTAATTTAGGCTTTATTTTATTTTATTGTTTAGCATTTTACTCTACTTCTTAGGGGTATTTTGTTGTTGTTGTTGTTGTTGTCCTCGATTTTTTTTTTAATTAAGGTTTCATATTTGCGGATTATTATATGGTTGCCAGGCAATGGTGGCACATGCTTTAAATCCCAGCAATCGGGAGGCAGATGTAGGTGGACTTTTGAGTTTGAGACCAACATAGTATACAGAGGGAGCTGCCGGACAGCCAGAGGTACATAGCTAAACACAGTCTCCCAAAACTCAAAAACAGAAAGCTCAAAAAAAATTTTTTTAGGGTCTTTTTGTGGTTCTTGTGTATATTTTTTTCTTTATTTCTTTTTTTTTTTTTTATAATTTTAGTGTTTTTCTTAAGGTTATTTAGAAGATTGTTTTAGAGTTTTGATGTTTTTTGTTTTTGTTTTTGTTTTTTTTGTGTGTATTTCTTGTCTTTCAGGATTGTAGTGTATTTTTTGGGTTTTTTGTTTGTTTGTTTTTATTTTTATATTTTTTTAATATTTTAGAGTGTTTTAGGTATTTGGGTTTTTTTTTTTTTTTTAGGCTCTACAGTTTTTTTTTTTTTTTTCCTTTTAGGGTTTTTTGGCCTTTTTTTAGTAGGTTTTTTTTTTTTTTGATTTTTGTATTTTATTTCAGTGTTTTTAAGTATTATTTGTTTTTTAATATAAGGTTTTATTTTTGGATTTTAGGACTTAAGTTTTGGCTCAAAATGGTGGCCCTTGCCTCGATTCTCATCAACTGGGAGGCAGAAGTAGTGGAATTCTTAGTGAATGTCAGTCTGGTCTACAGAGGGAGCTCCAGGTGGACATCCAGAGATACACAGAGAAACCCAGTCACGAAAACCTCAAAAAAAAAAAAAGTAAGAAAGAAAGAAAGAAAGAAAGAAAGAAAGAAAGAAAGAAAGAAAGAAAGAAAGAAAGAAAGAAAGAAACTAGTAGGGACATTTTGGCTTTGTGTGTATTTTTTTTTTTTTTTTTTTAGATTTCTAAGTGCTTTTTAAGGGTTTGTAAAATTTTTAGAAGAGTGTTTTAAGAAGTTTTTTTGTTTATTTGTTTGTTTACAGGCTTTTAGTGTATTTTTAATGTTTTTCTTGTTTTTAAGGATTTTCGTGTATTTTATGGTTTTGGGATTGAATTTAGCCTTTCTTTTTCTCTTTCTTTTTCTTTCTTTCTTTTTTCTTTTTTTGTTTTTTTTTTTTTTTAAGCTTTTTAGAGTATTTGTCAGGGTTTTTTGTTGTTGTTGTCCTTGATTCTTTTGTAAAAAATTTAGGGTTTTATATTTGGGTTTTAATTGTTATAGGTTTGCCAGGCAGTGGAAGCCCATGCCTTTAACCCCAACATTTAGGAGGCAGGATTTTTTGAGTTCGAGGCCAGCATAGTCTACACAGTGAGCTCCAGGACAGATTGGGATACACAAAAAAACCCAGTCACGACAAAAGAAAAGAAAAAAAAAAGAAAGAAAGGAAGGAAGGAAGGAAGGGAGGAAGGGAGCAAATTATTACTTTACGCCTATTTTTGGGCTTTCTGTGTATTTTTTTATTTTTGTTTTTGTTTTTAAGAAATTTAAGGTTTTTTAAAGGGTTTTCAGGATTTTTTGAAGATTGTTTTAGAGGATTTTTTGGTTTTTAGGGTTTTAGTTTATGTTTAGTTTATTTTTTTAAGGTTTTAGAGGTTTTTTGGGGGGGGGGCTTTAGGGTTTTTCTTTAGGGTTTTAGATTTTTTTTTTAGGGTGTGTGTGTGTGTGTGTGTGTGTGTGTGTGTGTGTGTGTTTGAGTTTGTTGAGTTTGAAGGCGGCACGGTCCACAGTGTGAGTTCCAGGACAGCCAGAAATACACAGAGAAACCCATTCTCCAAAACTTAAAAAAAAAGAAAAAAAAAAAGGAAGAAAAAAATATAGAAAGATATTAAGAAAGAAGGAAAGAAGAAAGAAAGAAAGAAAAAGAGAGAGAGAGAAAAAGAAGGAAAGTAAGAAAGAAAGAAAGAAAGAAAGAAAGAAAGAAAGAAAGAAAGAAGGGAGGGGAGGGAGGGAGGGAGGGAGGGAGGGAGGGAGGGAGGGAGGGAGGGAGGGAGGGAGGGAGGAAGGAAGGAAGGAAGGAAGGAAGGAAGGAAGGAAGGAAGGAAGGAAGGAAGGAAGGAAGGAAGGAAGGAAGGAAGGAAAAAAGGAAGGAAGGAAGGAAAAAAAGATTTAGTGAAAATTTTGGCTCCTTGTGTATTTCTGTAGCAATTTAGGTTCTTTTTAAGGGTTAATAGGGTGTTTAGAAGACTATTGGTGAGTTTTGTTTTTCCTTTTTTTTTTTTTTTTCCCTTGGTCTCTTAGGTTTTTGCATTTTTTGTTTGTTTATCGGCTTCAGGATTTTCGTTTATTGTTTTACTTTTTAATGTTTTTTTTTGTTGTTGTTTTTTTTTTGTTTTTGTTTTTTCTTTTTAGGCATTTTAGTTTTGACAGTCATTCGTAGTCCATGCCTTTATTCCCAGCCTTTGGGAGGCAGAGGCAGGTAGATTTGTAAGATCTAGGCCAGCCTGGTCAACAAAGTGAGTTCCAGTATTGGATTTCTTAGTTCAAGGCCAGCCTGGTTTACACAGGCAGGTCCAATACAGGTAGTGATACACATAGAAACCCAGTCTCCAAAATCTGAAAAAAAATAAGAAAAAAGAAAGAAAGAAAGAAAGAAAGAAAGAAAGAAAGAAAGAAAGAAAGAAAGAAAGAAAGAAAGAAAGAAAAGAGAAAATTACTTAATGGATATTTTGGCCTTTCTGGGGATTTTTTTTTTTTGTTTTTGTTTTTTGTTTTATTGGTTTTTTGGTTTTTTGTTTTGTTTTGTTTTGTTTTGTGTTGTTTTTAGTTGTGTTTTGTTTTTTTGTGTCAAGGACCACTAGAACCACCAAACACTCTACAACCTCGGGTGATGTCTCATTATACTGTTTAGATGTTACTAAGTCATTTACTACATATGCACCTCTGCCAGATTTGGATCCATCTGTATACACTACTACCCTATCTGGAAGTGGGTATTTGGCTGTTACTACTGGAAACACTATGACTTGGCTTAAGGCAAACTGTAAATTTGGATGTTTTGGGTAATGATTATTAATTTGTCCTGAACAGGAGGCAACCAATTCTGCCCAATCGTTAGTTGTTGTGCCAGGATGTGAACTTGAGCAGAGGAATAAGGCACAATTAGAATAGGAGGTTCTTTCCCAAAATGAGTAATGGCTGCTTTTATCCCCCGAAGTCCAAGTTGAGGCAACTGCATTAGGATACCACTCAAAAATATATATATATTTAGAATTTTAGATTTTTTTTTTACGGTTTTTGTTGGGGTTTTAGAACAACGTTTTTTAGAACTTTGGCTTTAAGGTTTTTAGTATATGTTTTTTTTTTCTTTGTTTATTAAGAATTTTAGGATTTTTTCTTGATTTTCGGTTCTTATTAGGGTTTAGTTCATTTTTTTAATGTTTTACTGTTTTATTTGACTCTTTGTGTGTGTGTGTGTGCCTGTGTGTGTGTGTATGTCTGTGTGTGTGTGTGTTTGTGTGTGTGTTCTTGATTATTTTTTAAAAATTAAAGTTTTATATTTTGGGGGTTTAAGAGGTTTAGTGTTGCCAGGGAGTGGTGATCCATGCCTTAAATCTAAGACTTGGTAGGCAGAGGCAGGTGTATTTCTGAGTTGTAGGCCATCCTGGTCTAAATAGTGATTTTCGGGACTACCAGCATATACACATAGAATCCCAGTCTCCAAAAACACACAAAAAGAAAGGAAGAAAGGAAGAAAGGAAGAAAGAAGGAAAACAGGAAGAAAGGAAGAAAGGAAGAAAGGAAGAAAGGAAGAAAGGAAGAAAGGAAGAAAGGAAGAAAAGATGACTCTTTGGACATATCAGGCTTTCTATGTTTTTTTTTTTTTTTCTTTTTATTATTTTTTATTTTTTAGAATTTAAGGGTTTTCAAAAGGGTATTTAGGCCTTTTTGATTATTGTTTTAGAGTTTTTTTTTTTTTTTTTGGATTTCAGGGTTTTAGTGTATGTTTATGGTAGTAGTTTTGGAGTGTTTTAGAGTTTTATTTTTGGTTTTCAGTACTTTAGTGTATTTTTAGTGTTTGTTTTTGTTTTTTTTTTTTTTCAGAATTTTATGGTGCTTAGGATTTTGGGGATTTTTTTCAAAAATTTTTTATGGTTTATCTTTTATTTGTATTTATTTATTTA
>NW_028227304.1:77500-97500 GCF_978045245.1 Mus caroli | reverse complement strand
TTTATCCCAGCATTTTAGACGCAGAGGTCTTGGATTTCTGAATTCATGGTCAGGCTAGTCTACAGATTGAGTTCCAGGACAGCCAAGGATACATAGAGAACCCCTGTCTAAAAACTTTAAAAAAAAACTAAAAGAGAGAGAGAGAGAGAGAGACAGAGAGAGAGAGATGGACAGAGAGAGAGAAAGTTAGAAAGAAAGAAAAAATTACAGAAAAGAAAAAAGAAAGTAAGAAAGAAAGAAAGAAAGAAAGAAAGAAAGAAAGAAAGAAAGAAAGAAGGAAAGAAAAAAGAAAGAAAGAAAGAAAAAAGAAAGGGTAGGAAGAAAGATAGAAAGGAAGAAAGGATGGAAGAAAGACTGTAAGTAAGAAACTTATTGTATGGAAATTTTTGCGTTCTTTTTTATTATGTTTTTTATAATATTAGGTTTTTTTATTTTTTAAGTGTTCTTACAAGACTGTTGTATAGTTTTTGTTTTTGATTATTGGATTTTAGTGTATGTTTAGTTTTTTAAAAATATTTTAGAGAGTTTTTTGGGGGGCCTTTATGGATATATTTTAGGGTTTTACTTGTGTGTGTTCTTGAGCATTTTTCAAAAAAACAATAAGGTTTTATTATGTGGTTTAAGGATTTTAAGTTTGCCTGACAGTGGTGATCCATATCATTTATAGCAGCATTTTGAGACAGAGGTCTTGGATTCTGAGTTCTTTATCAGGCTAGTCTACACAGTGAATTTCAGGATCTCCAAGGATACATAGAGAATCAGTGTCTCCAAAAACTAAAAAAAAAAAAAAAAAAAAAAGGTAATTTTTGGATTCTTCATTATGTATGTATATATATATATATATATATATATATATATATATATATATATATATATATATATATATATATATATACATACATATACATACTCTCTCTCACACACACACACACACACACACACATATATATAAGCACATACATATACACAAACATATACACATACACGTACACATACACACACATACACATACATATACATATATATACATATATATGTGTGTGTGTATATATATGTATGTGTATGTGTGAATATATATGTATGTATGTTTGTATATATATGTGTGTGTGTGTGTGTGTGTGTGTGTCTGTGTGTGTGTATGTGTGTGTGTAGGGTGTTTAGAACAGCATTTTAGAGATTTTTGGCTTTAAATGTTTTAGAATTTGTTTAGTTCTTATGGTGGGAATTTATTAAGATTTTAGGGGTTTTTTTCTTGATTTTCGGTTCATATTACAGGTTAGTTCATTTTTTAAAGATCTGCTGTTTACTTCTCTGTGTGTGTCTGTGTGTTCTTGATTTTTTTTGTAGTTGTTGTTTTGTGTTTTTGTGGGTTTTTTGTTTTGTTTTGTTTTAATTTGTTTTGTTTTAATTTTTAGTCTTAATTTTCAGTTTTAAGAGTTTTAGTGTTTCCAGGCAATGGTGACCGATGCCTTCAATCCTACACTTGGTAGGCAGAAGCAGGCAGATTTCTAAGTTGAAGGCTTGCCTGGTTTACAGAGTGATTTCCATGACTGCCAGAGTAAACACAAAGAATTCTAGTCTCCAAAACACACACACACACACACATACACACACACACACACACACAAACAAGAAAGATAGAAAGAGAGAAAGAGTGAAAGAAAGAAAGAAAGAAAGAAAGAAAGAAAGAAAGAAAGAAAGAAAGAAAGAAAGAAAGAAAGAAAAAAAGAAAGTGAAAATATGTTTAGTTCATTTTTCAATATTTTACTGTTTTATTGATTTTGTGTGTGTGTTTCTTTGCACTTAAGAATTTTTTTCTTTTAATTTTTAGGCTTATATTTTTGGGGATTTAAAAGTTTTAGTGTTGACACTGCATTGTTCTCCATGCCTTCAATCACATACTTGGTTAGGCACAGGCAGGTGGATTTCTGAGTTCAAGGCCAGATGGATCTAAAGACTGATTTCCATGACTTCAAGTGTATACACAGAGAAGCCCAGCCTCACACAGAGAAAACAAACAAACAAACAAGAAAGACAGAAGGAAAGAAAGAAAGAAAGAAAGAAAGAAAGAAAGAAAGAAAGAATGAATGAAAGAAAGAAAAAAAGGAAGAAAGAAAGAAAGAAACTTACAAACAAATAAAAAAAGAAAAAAGAAAGAAATTTATACATAAATGTATTTTATAGACATTATTGGCTTTTTTTTTTAGAATAGGGATTTTTTAAAAATGGTTTTTATTTTTTTAGAAGAGTGTTTTAGAATATTGGTTTTCTTATTTTTTGTTTTGTTTTGTTTTTTGTCTTTTAGATTTTTCAGGGATTTGGTGTATGTTTAGTATTTTTTAAAGCTTTTTAGTCTGTTTTTTTCTTTTTCTTTTTTTTTTTTTTTTGATTTAGGGTTATATTTTATGGTTTACTATTTGTGTGTGTATGTGTCTGTGTGTCTGTGTGTGAATGTTTTTTCAATAGATTTAAAAAAATTTAAGGTTTTATTTTTCAGTTTGAGAATTTTAGGGTTGCCAGTCAGGGGTGATCCACACGTTTTTTCTCAACTTTTTAGTGAAAGAGGTCTTGGATTTCTGAATTCATGGTCAGTCTGGTCTGCAAAGTGCATTCCAGGACAGCCAATGATACATAGAGAAACCCTTTCTAAAAAACTAAAAAAACAAAACAAAACAAAAAGCAAAAAAAATGGAAGGTCAGAGAGAGAAAGAAGTTAAAAAGAAAGTAACAGTGACAGAAAAGAAAGAAGAAACAAAGAGAGAGAGAGAGAGAGAGAAAAGAAAGTAAGGAAGTAAGGAAGAAAAAGAGGAAGGAAAGAACTAGGAAGGAAGGAAAAAGAAAGAAAAGAACGAAAGAGAGAGAGAAAGAAAGAAAGAAAGAAAGAAAGAAAGAAAGAAAGTAAGTAAGAAGCAAAGAAACAAAGAAAGAAACAAAGAAACAAAGAAACAAAGAAAGAAATTTTAAAATAATAGTATTTTATGGACATTTTTGACTTCTTTTTATTTTTTTTTTTTAGAATAGTACAGATTTTTTAAAATGGTTCTTAGTTTTTTTAGAAGAGTGTTTTAGTTTTTTTGTTGTTTTGTTTGTTTTGATTTGTTCTGTTTTGTTTTGTTTGTTTTTTTTTTGTCTTTTTAGGTTTTCAGGGTTTTAGTGTATGTCTAGGATTTTTTGTTTTCTTTTTTTTTTAATAGGTATTTTCCTCATTTACATTTCCAATGCTAACCCAAAAGTCCCCTATTCGCTACCCCCCACTCTCCTACCCCCCACTCCCAATTTATGACCCTGGCGTTCCCCTGTACTGGGGCAAATAATGTTTGCAAGAACAATGGGGCTCTCTTTCCAGTGATGGCCGACTAGACCATCTTTTGATACATATGCAGCTAGAGTAAGAGCTCCGGGGAACTGGTTAGTTCATAATGTTTTTCCACCTACAGGGTTGCAGATCCCTTTAGCTCCTTTCTTATTTTCTCTAGCTCCTCCATTTGAGGCTCTGTGATCCATTCAATAGCTGACTATGAGCATCCACTTCTGTGTTTGCTAGGCCCCAGTGTAGTCTCACTAGAGACAGCTATATCAGGGTCCTGTCAGCAAAATCTTGCTAGTGTATGCAATGGTGTCAGCATTTGGAGGCTGAGTATGGGATGGATCCCTGGATATGGCAGTCACTAAATGGTCCATCCTTTTGTCTCAGCTCCAAACTTTGTCTCTGTAACTCCTTCCATGGATGTTTTGTTCCCAATTCTAAGAAGGGGCAAAGTATCCACAATTTGGTCTTCGTTCTTCTTGAGTTTCATGTGTTCTGCAAATTGTATCTTATATCTATGGTATTCTAAGTTTCTGGGCTAATATCCACTTATCAGTGAGAAAATATCATTTGAGTTCTTTTGTGATTGGGTTACCTCACAGAGTATAATTTCCTCCAGGTCCAACCTTTTGCCTAGGAATTTCATGAATTCATTCTTTTTAATAGCTGTGTAGTACTCCATTGTGTAAATGTACCACATTTTTGGTATCCATTCCTCTATTGAGCAGCATCTTGGTTCGTTCCAGCTTCTGGATATTATAAATAAGGCTGCTATATACATAGTGGAGCATGTTTCTTTCTTACTAGTTGGAACACCTTCTGGATATATGCCCAGGAGTGGTATTGCAGTATCCTCTGGTAGTACCATGTCCAATTTTCTAAAAACCGCCAGACTGATTTCCAGAGTGGTGGTACAAGCTTGCAATTCCAAAACAATGGAGGAGTGTTCCTCTTTCTCCACATCCTTGCCAGCATCTGCTGTCACCTGAATTTTTTATCTCAGCCATTTTGACTGGTGTGAGATGGACTGTCGGGGTTGTTTTGATTTGCTTTTCCCTGATCATTAAGGATGCTGAACATGTTTTCAGGTGCTTCTCAGCCATTCGGTATTCCTCAGGTGAGAATTCTTTGTTTAGCTCTGATCCCCATTTTTTAATGAGGTTATTTGACTTTAGTGTTGTGAAAAAATTGCCCAACTGCAGTTTCCTGCCAGGCATCAACTATACACAAACTGATTGTATGCGGGTCTAATCTATGCATAAAGACAAACATAGCTAGATAACACTGTCCAAGTTTTGTATGAAGTATTAGCACAATTATAGGATGATTACTCTTGTAATAATCTTAATTAACAATATATGGGTGAGTAGAAAATCTTAAATTTGCAATCAAACTGCAAGCTGCAGTCAATGGAACACTGGCAGTTTTAACCATAATTTTCAAGTCTCTTTTGCAACGTTAGGATAATATCTACAAACTTGGGAACGCAAAACCCAAGTTTAAAACAATTTATCATCTTTAAAATCAATAATATTAGAAGCATTACTATCATATTACAAAGTTTGGCTGCCAATTAATACCTATGAATACATGTAAGCTTTACTGATTTAAACCTTATCTTAAATTTTAGTTTTTAGAATAGAAACCACATTAATTAATATTTAAAATAGAAATATCTTTAGAGACCCTGACTCTTGGCCTTCCTTATGTCACGTGTTCGAAGAACTCTGAAGTAGAGTTATGAAACTTAAGACTATTTGTAGCAATGTAACAATTATTAATCTTAACCAACAACTTTTGAGCTGATTGTGAAAACACACAGAACGCATTTCCAATAAAAAAGCACCAAATGAAGCAGTTACTTTAGACCAATCAGAGAATATTAATTTTTGTAGCTACAATCATAGAATAAAGGGCACTTTATAATTTGTCAAATTCATTAATCACGAACCATTTATCAGCTTTTTTACCCTGAAACTAAGAGATTGTAGACTTGCCCTTTTTCCTAAAAGGAACAGTTTTCCAGCAGGGACCCTCCTGCCATATGTCTAATTCCTGGTAGAGGCACGTGGCAGCTCTTGGCTTTGCAGATAAAATTTTTTATACCATCTTTATTATCCAACATAAAACATAGAACATTCATTCATACAAACTGGACGCAAACATACATGAATTGAACCAGAGAAGAGATTGGTGCACCAGACATTAGACAACACACAAAAGGGACCAGAGTACTTTTGTTATAAGGCCCAGAGAGAACAAAGCATGGCACTCCTGAAATTAACTGTGCTTTTTAGGACATTTTCCTCCCTCCTCATGATGCAGTTTTTTTTTTTTTTTTTTTTTTTTTTTTTTTTGACTGTGGCTTATCCACCTGATCATTAATTTCCTTTTTAATAAATCCTTTCTTTTCTAATGCCTTAAAATGTAGCTTCTGGTGAAAGAGGGAAAATTACTGAACACCTGAACTTTTCCTGAACTCTCTTACCCCTCCCATCCAGAGACTGTTCCCGGAGCACTCCTGAACTTTTTACCCCAAGGTACCCCCTCCCAATTAGAAACTGCTCCAAGAACATTTTTTAGATAAGGGGTCTCCTGGAAAAAACCTAGTCCTACCCCTCCTAACTGAAGACTATGCCAAGAACATTTTTGAGATAGGGGCCTCCTGGTACTATCCCGGAATGATCCAATAGATCGAGTACATTGCCAAAATATAGGACACGACCCCTTGGTTATGTAAAGCCCCTTGGCAGAACACCTTGGTGACGTAAAACTTGTACTTTTCCCTTGGCTATTTCCTATAAAAGCCTGTGAAAAGTTTGGGCTAATTGCCGAATCTCCTCTGCACCTGGCTGCATGAGTTTCGACCCCAGATATCTGGTATATGTGCTTTTATGTGCTTTCTTGTCGTTGCTGTTGCTGTATTAAATCTTACTCTCTATACATCTTAAGTTCGGTCTCAGTGTCTTCTTGGGTGTGCGGCTGACCCGAGGCTTGAGTAAGTGCCTCCCTTTGGGAGTTTTGGAGTCTTTCATTTGGTGCGTTGGCCGGGAATCAGCGCGACTACCCAGAAGTCCTGGACCCACTCAGAAGTAAGATTTACTGTTCTGCTTTGGTCTGGTGTCTGTGTTCTGTTAGTTTCTGAGAGGCCAGGTAGGCTGTTCTGTATCTGGCGCGATCGCGGTTTCAGTTTTGCAGACGCTCAGTGTGCAATGTGCACAGTGAGACCGCGCTCCGGGTAGGAGCGCAGGGTGTGGATAGACAGACGTGTCCAGGTGTCCACCGTCTGTGCGCCCTGGGAGACGTCCCAGGAGGACAAGGGGAGGACTAAGGACGCTTAGTGGACCCCTCTGGCAGGTTGCGAGATCGTGGGTTCGAGTCCCACCTCGTGCTGGAGACTGTGCGAGATCGTGGGTTCGAGTCCCACCTCGTGCTTCAGGTTGCGAGATCGTGGGTTCGAGTCCCACCTCGTGCTTTGGTTTTTCCTTTTGTCTAAGTCTCGTATCTGCTCTTGTTGTGTTTGCTATTATTCTAGAAATGGGACAATCTGCTGGGTGTGTAGGTGTGGAACTGCTGCATTTGTGTATTCTGAGATTGTGGGTTTATTCTGGCAGTGGCTGTGAGAGGACGGCTGTCTATGGCCTCACGGTCTGCACCCCAAAAAAGATGTTCCAAGGGAGACCCTGGAGGGAGTGCCCAGGGTACAGAACAGTCAAAAAGACCTGGCTGTTGCCTGGCAGAGTGAGAGAGAGAGTGTTCTCTCTGCCAGAGCGGGAGTGAATGTGGAATCCCACCCCTATCAGGAAAAGGAGTCGATGTAGAATCCGACCCCGTCAGAAAATAGCGTTTGGCTGGTTGTGTAAGTCCAGGCGTGGATGAGTGTGCTTGTTTGTGGCCACATGACAGACTGTGTGTGTGTGTGTGTGTGTGTTAACCTTTTGTCGACTGTAGACTTGGACTGACGTCAGGACAGAATTTGTCAGCAATGGTTTTAAAAAGGAAAGAAAACCACCAGGCAGGTCCTCCCCAGGCTGCTCAAAAGAGCTCTGAGATTGCAGAGCTGGGCTAAGAATTTCCGGCTTTGGCAGCGCGGGTGGGGCTTTGATAGCAGCAGTGGCGCTGAGGTTCTGGCTTCTGCAGGCACGGCAGAGGCAGAGGCTGCCTGTGCCCTGAGTTGTGAGATGCTGGTAGTGAGTGCAGCGGCCTGCCGGCCCCCGCCTGCCAGCCCCGGAATAGCCGTGAAGCCTGCCACAGCTGGGGAGGGGCCAACTGTGGCCGCCGTCCCTCCTTTGGCTTCCCCCTGGAGTCTGCCGCGCAGGTGCCTTGCGTTTCCAAAGCTCGGGAGGCCGCCGTTGCCTCCGGCCAAGAGAGCTCCGTGGATGCCTGGGGCTCAAGCCATGCCGGAAAACAAGTAGTTAAATTGACCCTCATTTGGCTCCTCCCGGGGTCTGAGCACAGGTGCCCGCCCACACTCCCTCCCTGGTGTCCGACGCCCGCGCCGCCGCCGCTGCTGCCCCCACCGCAGCCGCTGCCGCCCCGACCGGCGGCGGGGCCGTTTCGCAGGAGGAGGCTGCTGTCTGCGCTCCGCCAGGCCCGCCGCCGCCTCCAAGCCATGCGGAAAAACAAGAGGTTGAATTCCCCCTGCCTGCCAGTGTTTGTTTGCCACTCCCAGGAGTTTACGCTGCATTCCGGCGCGCAGCGGAGACTCGGCGCTGGGCTCTTCACATCAAACGATCTGTTTTCAGCCTTTGCCTGCCTCTTGGGTGGGAGAAAGGCTCATTCTCCTGCCCCCTGTATCCTGTCTCTTGTTAACTGTTAACAGAAAAAATTGTGTTCATTTTGAAATATCAGTGGTTTGGTGTAGCTAGATGTGAAAACTGCACTCCCTTCTCTGCCCCATGTGTTTTCTCTTCTCAGGCATCGCCCTGAGCTGCTAGCAGTGAATCTGTTTTAAGCTCCGGTGAGGGAGACATACAAGGTAAGGAGCACCTACGGGTCTAGTTGCCAGGCTCTGATGAGGTCTCGTCTCTGTGGGACTAAAGCCCCGACAATCTGACCTAACAGTAGAAAGAGGTAAACTATGAAAAAAGTTAAGTGACAGAATATAGATGTAATAATTAGATAACATTCAAAGTAAGCAAAGACAAGAAAGAGATATATATATAGATAGAAAGAGAGACATTATATGAGATCTCCATTGCAGTTAAGAAATAGGAGTAAAGAGAGATAACTGACAAAGACTAGAACCTAGCAAAGTGACACTTGCTAATAATGCTAGCACTTAGAAATGATCTGTAAGAAATAAGGAGCCAGAGCCGGGCGTGGTGGCGCACGCCTTTAATCCCAGCACTCGGGAGGCAGAGGCAGGCGGATTTCTGAGTTCGAGGCCAGCCTGGTCTACAAAGTGAGTTCCAGGACAGCCAGGGCTACACAGAGAAACCCTGTCTCGAAAAACCAAAAAAAAAAAAAAAAAGAAATAAGGAGCCAGAAAATTTTCTAAAAAAGATAAGAGAAATGAAATGCTGGTCACAAAAGTCAGGGAGACTAGAAAACTTAATACCTGGCAACAGAAAAAAGAAAGCTTTTGGCTAAAGATCAAAGTGTTTACTGTCCTAACAAAAAAGAAGAAGAGCCCCCCCTCATGAAAAAGATAAACAGCCCTTCGTATAAGAAATAAAGAACAACCTTGGATGGCCTTAGATGCTATTGAGACTGCCCTAATGTTGTCCCCAACTTTGGGACTCCTAAATGTGACTGAGAACAAAGGTATTGCCAAAGAGGTTCTTACTCAGAAATTGGGACCCTAAAAGACCAGTGGCACTTGAAAAATTAGACCTGGTGACTGAGAGATGGCCTGCTTGTCTGCACATAATGGCTTTTGGTCAGGGACACATGATTCAATTGTCTCCCTGACTGATGGACACATTATTAGAGCTTTTCGTTGACAGAACAAGTGACCTTCGCTTCCCCTGCTAACCTGCTGAGTCTTCACCTACTCATCACTCTGACATTCTGGCAGAAGGAACTTTGGCTCAGAAGGCTGAACTCTTGGCGCTAACCCAAGCCCTGCGGTTGGCTGAAGGCAGAGACATCAAAGACAAAGAAGAAATTCTGGCCCTCCTAGAAGCTCCTGAATGAACTGGGTGAGTTGGGGTACCGGGTATCGGCTAAGAAAGCTCAGCTATGTCTCAAAGCGGTGGCTCACCGAAGCCAAGAAAAAGACTGTGATGCTGATCCCAACCCCCACCACCCCGCGCCAAGTACGTGAGTTTCTGGGGACGGTGGGCTTTTGCAGGCTCTGAAAAGAAAAAGTCCCATTCACCTGGACTGAGGAACACCAAAAAGCCTTTGACAGCATAAAGGCAGTCCTGCTTGCAGCCCCCGCCCTGGCTTTGCCAGATTTGACTGAGCCTTTTACCCTATATGTTGATGAGCGGGCTGGAGTAGCCCGCGGAGTTTTGACTCAGACTCTGGGGCCCTGACAAGCTTACTCTGGGTCAGCATGTGACTATACCCACCACCAGAATTTGCTGCTGAATGATTGAGTAACTTTTGCTCCACCTGCCATCCTCAATCCTGCCACCTCCCGTTGGCGGATGACTCCACTCCTGTACATCAATGTGCTGATAAAATTGGAACAAGGAGAGATCTGACTGATCAGCCTTCGCCAGGTGTGCCTGCCTGGTACACAGATGGCAGCAGCTTTGTCACAGGAGCAGCAGTAGTAGATGGAAGGCAGCTCATATCCATGGGGCCATCTACCAACAGAGGGGGCTACTTACCTCGGCAGGTAAAGATCAAATCAGGCCTTGGCCTGAAAGTTTGAACTGGTACACGGATGGCAGTAGCCTCATGGTTAAAGGTAAGCGGAAGGCGGGGACAGCAGTGCAGCGGTGGACAAAAAGCAGGTGATCTAGGCCAGCAGCCTCCCTAAAGAGACTTCAGCCCAAAAAGCTGAACTTGTGGTTTTGATACAAGCTTTATAAATGACAAAAGAAAAGTCTACAGCAGGTATGCTTTTGCCACTGTATGGAACAATATGCAGACAAAGAAAGCTGTTGACATCTGCAGAAAAAGACGTTCTCAATATAGATAAATGAGACTGTTCACATAAGTCATCAAGAAGACTATTAAAGAAAATTTTTCCAAGGTTCAGAGTGCCAAAAGCAATAGTGTCAGATAATGTTGCCCAGGTAAGTCAGGGTGTGGCCAAGTATTCAGAGGTCAAAAATTACATTGTGTGTATAGACCTCAGAGTTCAGGATAAATAAAAATTAGTTTAAAACTCTAAGACAGACCTTGACAAAATTAATCGTGGAGACTGGCATGGACTTGGTGTTCCTTCCCTATGCCCTATTTCTTGATTCAGTTTTACTCTTTTTAAGATCTTTTATGAAACTCCTATGCCCATCATAGTCTCAAATGATGTGTTTAAACTTATGTTGTTATAATAATGATCTGTATGTTAAGTTCAAAGGCTTGCAGGTGGTCTGGTCACAACTGAAAAGGATTGGACTGAGTACGCGGACGACATCGCGCCAGGGATCCCAACAGCCGAGACAGTGAACGAGCTGGGTGCCCCAAGGACGTCTCACCAGTTCCAGCCAGAGATCTGATCTACGTGCACCTGCATCATGCCCAGACCCTCAAGCCTCGCTAAAAGGGCCCCTGCCTAGTTCTGTTTACTAATGCTTCTTATTCTGTTTTTGTTCCCATGTTAAAATAGAGTAAATGCAGTATTCTCCGCATAAAAATATAGACTTCTGAAATTCTAAGATTAGAATTATTTACTAAAAGAAGGGGGGAATGAAAGAGGGAAAATTACTGAACACCTGAACTTTTCCTGAACTCTCTTACCCCTCCCATCCAGAGACTGTTCCCGGAGCACTCCTGAACTTTTTACCCCAAGGTACACCCTCCCAATTGGAAACTGCTCCAAGAACATTTTTTAGATAAGGGGTCTCCTGGAAAAAACCTAGTCCTACCCCTCCTAACTGAAGACTATGCCAAGAACATTTTTGAGATAGGGGCCTCCTGGTACTATCCCGGAATGATCCAATAGATCGAGTACATTGCCAAAATATAGGACACGACCCCTTGGTTATGTAAAGCCCCTTGGCAGAACACCTTGGTGACGTAAAACTTGTACTTTTCCCTTGGCTATTTCCTATAAAAGCCTGTGAAAAGTTTGGGCTAATTGCCGAATCTCCTCTGCACCTGGCTGCATGAGTTTCGACCCCAGATATCTGGTATATGTGCTTTTATGTGCTTTCTTGTCGTTGCTGTTGCTGTATTAAATCTTACTCTCTATACATCTTAAGTTCGGTCTCAGTGTCTTCTTGGGTGCGCGGCTGACCCGAGGCTTGAGTAAGTGCCTCCCTTTGGGAGTTTTGGAGTCTTTCACTGGGAGCTATGTCTAATGGCCTAACAGTTCCTAGTCCCTGATAAACTTCACTGCTGAAACTAAGTGAATTAGCATTTGGGTTAATGCTGTTTCAACTTAGCCCATACTGACCTTCTCCGGTATGAATTTCCTTTAATTATTTTCTTCTTTTATGGAGATCCAAACCAGCAGTGCTTCTTCCAATTGTCCTCTGCCGTTTCTCAGTCCTGTGTTGGTTCGCCAAATGTTGTCTCCACCCACATGACCATATGTGTGTGTTCTAGGCTGGAAAGGCACCTTAAAAACCTGGAAGAGAAGAATGGCTAGAGAGTATGAGATAAAAATGGACCTAAGACAGTCATCCTGATGAAAGCTCAATTTTACTATTCTGCACGCAGTTGTGGAGCAGGGGAAGGGGGCCCAATTCCTGCCAAATAATAATCTTGGGGTCCAGTAGCAGAGTGACCATGTGACCGCTTTGGAAGAACAATTCAGCAAGCTCCAGCAGTTGGCTAGGCAGAACAACTGAGCAGCACACTCCACCACTGAGCATGCAGGTTTCAGGCTTGGGGACCGAGACTACAGTTGTTGTTTTGTACTTGATTTTTTTCTAAAAAAACATTAAAGGTTTTAAATTTGTGATTTGATCATTTGGGTTTGCCAGGCAAAGTTGGTCCATGACTTTAATCCCAGCAATTCAGAGACAAAGGTAGGTGCTTTTTTTTTTTTTTTTTTTTTTTTTTTTTTTTTTTTTTTTTTTTTTTTTTTTAAGGTATAGTTCTGCAAGTTCTTCACAGGGAGGTAGAAGACAGCCATTGATACACAGAGAAACGCAGTCTCCAATACTCAAAGACAGAGAGAGAGAGAGAGAGAGAGAGAGAGAGAGAGAGAGAGAGAAATAAACAAAAAACAAAAAAAAGAAGTAAGAAAGAAAGAAAGGAGGGAGGAAGGGAGGGAGGAAATGAGGGAGGGATGGAGGGAGGGAGAGAGGGAAGGATGAAAGAAAGAAAGAAAGAAAGAAAGAAAGAAAGAAAGAAAGAAAGAAAGAAAGAAAGAAACAAAGAAACAAAGAAACAAACAAAGAAACAAAGAAACAAAGAAACAAAGAAACAAAGAAAGAAAGAGATTAACTAAGAAATTTACTGTATGGAATTCTTTTGGTTCTCTCGTATTTTTTTTATGAATATTAGAGTTTTTTAAAACGTTTTTAGAGATCTTAGATGACTGTTTTATAGTTTTTATTTTTTGGATTTTTTCGATTTAGTTTATATTTAGTGTCAATAGATTTTAGAGTGTTTTTTTTTTTACGGTTATATTTTAAGGTTTTACTATTTTCTATGAGTGTATATGTGTGTGTTTGTGTGTGTTTGTGTGTGTGTGTGTGTCTGTCTGTCTGTCTGTCTGTCTGTCTGACTGACTGTCTGTCTGCCTGTCTGTCTGTTTGTCAGTTCTTGAGTATTTTTCAAAAATTTAAGGTTTTATTTTGTAGTATAAAAATTTATTTTTGCCAGTGTGTGGTGACCCATCCGTTTAATCCAGAACTTTATAGGCAGAGGTCTTGGATTTCTGAGTTAATGGTCAGAATACTCTGCATGGTGAGTTTCAGGATAGACAGGAATACAAAGAGAATTTTTTAAGGGGGGGGTTAGAATCATTTTTAGATTCTTGAATATATAAATATGAATATAAATATAAACATAACATAAACCTAAATAAATAAATATATATAATTTTAGGGTTTTTTTTATAAGATTTGTAGGTTTTTTTTTTCGCATTTTAGAGATTTTTGGCATTAAGAGTTTTAGTATATGTATACTAATTTTTTTCTTTGTTTATTAAGAATTTAGGATTTTTTTTCTTGATTTTCATTCTTATTGGGCTTTATTTCATTTTCTTAACGTTTTCCTATTTTGTGTGTTTGTGTCCTTGAATGTTTTTACAAAATATTTAAGTTTATATTTTTTGGGTTTAAATGTTTTAGTTTTGCCAGGCAGTGGTGATCCATGCCTTCAATCCCACACTTGGTTAGGCAGAGGCAGGTATATTTCTGATTTCTAGGGCAGCCTGGACTACAGAGTGATTTCCATGTTGCCAGGGTATACATATATATATATTTTTTTTTTTAATGATTTTAGTGTATTTACAGATTTGGGATTTCATTTAGGCTTTATTTTACTTTATTTTGTTACCATTTTAATGTATTTCTTTGGGTTTGGTCCTTGTCTTTGTTCAGGCTTCTAGTGTATTTTTAGTGTTTTTTTCTTTTTCTTTTTAATGATTTTAGTGTATTTTTGGGTTTGGGGTTTAATTTAGGTTTGATTTTACTTGACTTTTGTAGCATTTTACTGTATTGCTTAGGGTTTTGTTTTTGGTGGTGTTGATTTTGTACTTGATTTTTTCTAAAACATTTAGGGGTTTATATTTGAGATTTCCTAGTTTTGGGTTTACCAGGGAATGTTGACCCATTTCTTTAATCTCAGTAATTGGGAGACAGAGTTAGGTTTTTGTTTTGTTTTGTTTTGTTTTGTTTTTTAATTAGAGTTATTTGAGGCTTTCACATGGTGCTGGAAGTCAACCAGAGATACACAAAGAAAGTCAAGAGAGAGAGAGAGAGAGAAAGAGACAGAGACAGAGACAAAGAGAGAGAAACAGAGAGACAGAGAGACAGAGACCGAGAGAGACAGAGAGAGAAAGAGAGACAGAGAGACAGACACAGAGACAGTGAGAGAGAAATTTAGGAAGAAACAAAAAAACAAAGATAAAAAGAAAGAAGAAAGAAAAAAGAAAGAAAGAAAGAAAGAAAGAAAGAAAGAAAGAAAGAAGAAAGATGGAAGGTAGGAAGGAAAGAAGGAAGACAGACAGAGTGAAATATAAAAATGAAGAAAGTAAGAAAGAAAGAAAGAAAGAAAGAAAGAAAGAAAGAAAGAAAGAAAGAGAGAAAGAAAAAGAGAGAGAGACAAAGAGAGAGAGACAAAGAAAGGGAGAAAGAAAGAATCATAGAGAGAAAGAAAGAAAGAAAGAAAGAAAGAAAGAAAGAAAGAAAGAAAGAAAGAAAGAAACAAACAAACAAACAAACAAAGAGAAAGAGAAAAATAAAAAGAAAAAGGAAAAAAAATGAAAGAAATACTGTACATAAGGAAGTTACTCTATGGAAATTTTTGGAATTTTGAAAGCGTTTTAAGGGTTTTTAGAAGGGTCTTTTATAGTTTTTTTTTTTGTATGAATAGTTTTTTAAAAATTTTGGAGGGTTTTTTTTTGGATTTACTGTTATATTTTAGTGTTTTAGTACGTGTTTGTGTATGTGTGTGTGTGTGTTCATAAGTATTTTTTAAAATTTTAAGGTTTTATTTTCTAGATTATAAATTTTAGGGTTTCCAGTTTGAGGTATCCCATGCCTTTTATTCAAGAACTTTAGAGGCAGAGGTCTTGGATTTCTGAGTTCATTGTCAGGCTAGTCTCGTGTAAGTTCCAGGACAGCAAGGGATACATAGAGAAACCCTGTCTACAAAATATAAAAGAAAAAAAAATATATAAGGAAAAAATAAGGAATATTATGGATTCTTAAATATGTATATATATATTTATACTTTTAAGAATTTTAGAGTTTTTTTATGGGTTTTGTAAGATTTTTAGAATAGTGTTTTAGAGATTTTTGGTTTTAAGTGTTTTAGTATATTTTTATAGTTTTTTTTTTCTTTGTTTATTATGAATTTTAACATGTTTTCTTGAATTTTGGTTCTTATTAGGGTTTAGTTAATTTTTTTAATGTTTTACTGGTTTATTTTATTGTGTGTGTGTGTTGTGTGTGTGATTTTAAATATTTGCTTAAAATTTTTTAGGGTTAATATTTGGGGATTTAAGAGTTTTAGTGTTGCCAGGCAGTGATGATCCATGCCTTCAATCCCACATTTGGTAGGCAGAGGAAGGTGGATTTCCTAATTGAAGGCCAGCCTCATGTAAAGAGTGATTTCTAGGACCTCCAGGGTATACACAGGGAATCCCAATCTCCAAAATCCAAGCAAGAAAGAGAGATAGAAAGAAAGAAAGAGAGAAAGAAAGAAAGACTGAAAGAAAGAAAGACTGAAAGAAAGAAAGAAAGAAAGAAAGAAAGAAAGAAAGAAAGAACGAAGGAAGGAAGGAAGGAAGGAAGGAAAGGAAGGAAGGAAGGAAGGAAGGAAGGAAGGAAGGAAAGAAAGAAAGAAAGAAAGAAAGAAAGAAAGGAAGAAAGAAAGAAAGAAAGGAAGGAAGGAAGGAAGAAAGAGAGAAAGAGACAGAGATAAAAACATTGGGAAAAAGACAGCATTTATAAAATATACAAAATTAATTAAAAATATATGAACAAAAAAATAAACAAATGTTTTAGGGATATTTCAAATTCATGTGAATTCTTTTTAGATTTCTATCTTATTTTAAATCAATTTGTAGATTTTTTTAGAATAGTGATTTAGAGTTTCTTGTTTTTCAGGCTTCTAATGTATTTTTAGTGTTTTTTTTTTTAATGATTTTAGTGCATTTAAATATTTGGGTTTTAATTTAAGCTTTAATTGACTTCAGCCTTTTCCTGGGTGATCAAATAAAATGCATGGGAGTATTTCAAAATATTTATATGTGTTGAGAAATTGAGAGAAAGTAATACAAAAAGAAACAAAGAAATAAAAAAAAGAAAAAAAGACGGAGAGAGTGAGAGAGAGTGATAGAAAGGAAGGAAGGAAGGAAGGAAGGAAGGAAGGAAGGAAGGAAGGAAGAGGAAGAAAGGAAGGAAAAGGAAGAAAGGGAGAGTGTGGAAAAGATGGAAAAATAGAAAAAAAAACAAATAAAGAAAAGAAAGAAAGAAAGAAAGAAAGAAAGAGGGAGATAAAGAGATAAAGTAAGGAAGGAAGGAGGAAAGAAAAATAAATAAAGAAAGAAAGAAAGAAAGAAAGAGAAAGAAAGGAAGAAAGAAAGACAGAATTTATAAAATAAATATGTAATTATTCATACATAAATAGATATATAAATAAATAAATAAATAAATAAATTAATAAATAAATAAAAATATCTTAGGCATATTTCGGCTTCTTGAGTATTTTTTTCAGATTTGTAGGCTATTTCAAAAGTTTTGTACAGACTTTAGTATAGTGATTTAGAGTTTCTTGGTTTTAGGGCTTCTAATGTATTTTTTTGTTGTTCTATTTTGTTTTGTTTGTTATTTTTTAAGATGTTAGTGTATTTTAGGGTTTCAGTTTTAATTTATGCTTTAACTGACTTCATTTTTTGAAGGATTTTATGGTATTATTATGGTTTTGTTGTTGTTGTTTTAATTTTTGTTGTTCTCTTTTTTCCAAAAAAAAAAAAAAATTTAGTGTTTTATATTTGGGGTTTCATTGTTTTGGTTTTGCCAGGCATTGTTGACCATGCCTTTATTCCTACTATTGAGAAGTAGATGTAAATGATTTTTTTTTTTTACTTAGAGTTCTCTACAGTAATCTGGAGGACAGTAAGAGATACACAGAAAAACTCAATCAAAAAAATCAAAAAAAAAAAAAACAAAAAACCTAGGGAGAGAGGGAGAGAGAGACAGAGAGAGAGAGACATACAGATCAAAAGAGAGAGAGAGAGAGAGAGAGAGAGAGAGAGAGAGAGAGAGAGAGAGAGAGAAAGTTAGAAAGAAAAAACAAACAAACAAGAAAGAAAAAAAAAGAAATACAGGGAGTTAGAGTGGAAGGAAGGAAGGAAGGAAGGGATGGAGGGAGGGAGGGAGGGAGGGAGGGAGGGAGGAAGGGAGGGAGGGAGGGAGGAAGAATAAAGTTAGGACGGAAAGGGGAGACAAAGAAAGAAAGAAAGAAAGAAATAAATAAATAAAGAAAGATAGATAGATAGATAGATAGATAGAAAGAAACAAAGAAAGAAAGAAACAAAGAAAGAAAGAAACAAAGAAAGAAGGAAAGAAGGAATGAAAAGGAAATAAATAAAGAATGAGAGGAAGAAAAAAGAGAGGAAGAGAGAAAGAGAGGAAGAAAGAAAGAGAGAAAGAGACATAGATTAAAAACATAGCTAAAAAGACAGAATTTATAAAATATACAAAATTAATTAAAAATGAACAAAAAAACCAAACGAACGTTTTAGGGATATTTCGGCTTCATGTGTATTCTTTTTAGATTTCTATGGTATTTTAAAAGGTTTTGTAGGTTTTGTAGAATTTTTAGAAAAGTGATTTAGAGTTTCTTTTTTTTCAGTCTTCTATTGTATTTTTAGTGTTTTTTTATGATTTTAGTGCATTTAAATGTTTGGGTTTCAATTTAAGCTTTAATTGACTTCAGCCTTTTCATGGGTGATCAGATAAAATGCATGGGATTATTTTGAAGGAAGAAAGGAAGAAAGGAAGGAAGGAAGGAAGGAAGGAAGGAAGGAAGGAAGGAAGGATGGAAGAAATGAAGAAAGGAAGGAAGGAAGAAAGGAAGAAAGGAAGAAAGGAAGGATGAAGGAAAGAAGGAAAGAAGGAAGAGAGGAAGGGAGAGTGAATAAAAGATAGAAAAATAAAAAAAAAAACAAATAAAGACAAGAAATAAAGAAAGAGGGAGACAAAGAGATAAAGTAAGAAAGGAAGGAGGAAAGCAAAGAAAGAAAGAAAAAAGAAAGAAAGATAGAATTTATAAAATAAATATGTAATTATTCATAAATAAATCGATAAATAAATAAATAAATAAATAAATAAATAAATATCTTAGGCATATTTCGGCTTCTTGTGTATTCTTTTCAGATTTCTAGGGTATTTCAAAAGTTTTGTAGAGACGTTAGTATAGTGATTTAGATTTTCTTGGTTTTTGTGCTTCTAATATATTTCTTTGTTGTGGTTCTATTTTGTTTTGTTTGTTTTTTTTTTTAATGATGTTAGTATATTTTAGGGTTTCAGTTTTAATTTATGCTTTAACTGACTTCATTTTTTGAAGGATTTTACGGTATTTCTTATGGTTTTGTTGTTTTAATTTTCGTATTCTCTTTTTTCCAAAAAAAAAAAAATTAGGATTTTAATTTGGGGTTTCATTATTTTGGTTTTGCCAGGCAGTGTTGACCATGACTTTAATTCCAAATATTGAGAGGCAGATGTAAGTGATTTTTTTTTTCTTAGAGTTCAGCATGGACTGTACAGTAAGTTGGAGGACAATAAGAGAAACACAGAAAACCCCAGTTTAAAAAACTCAAAAAAAAAAAAAAAACGAGGGTGACAGGGAGAGAGACACAGAGAGAGAGACACACATACAGATCGAGAGAGAGAGAGAAAGAGAGAGAAAGAAAGAAAAAAAACAAACATTGAAAGAAAAAGAAAAAAGAAAGAGAGGGAGATAGAGAGGAAGGAAGACAGGAAGGAAAGAAGGAAGAAAGGAACGAAGGATGGAAGGAAGGAAGGTTGGAAAGAAGGAGAAAGTTAGGATGGAAGAGAGAGAAAGAAAGAAAGAAAGAAAGGAAGGAAGGAAGGAAGGAAGGAAGGAAGGAAGGGAAAAAGAGAAAGAGACAGATAAAAACATAGTTAAAAAGACAGAATTCATAAAATATACAAAATTAATTAAAAATCAATGAACAAACAAAAAAATGTTTTAGGGATATTTTGTCTTCATGTGTAACTTTTTTACCATTTTAGTATATTTATTATGGTTTTGTTGCTGTTCTAATTCTTGTTGTAATTTTTGTTGTTTCTTTTTTTTCAAAAATATTAGGGTTTTATAATTATGTTTTCATTGTTTTGGTTTTGCCAGTCAGTATTGACCATGCCTTTAATTCCAGCTATTGAGAGGCAGATGTAAGTGATTTTTTTTTTTTTTATTTAGAGTTCAGCATGATATCTACAGGAATCTGGAGGACAGTAAGAGATACACGGAAAATCTAATCTAAAAAACTCAAAAAAATATAAACAGAGGAAGTGAGAGAAAGGAGAGAGACAGAGAGAGAGAGAGAGAGAGAGAGAGAAAGTAATACACACACACACACACTCACACACTCTCTCACACACACAGAGAAACAAAAAAAAAACAAGGAATGAAAAAGAAAAAAGAAAGTGAGGAAGAAAGAAAGGAAGGCAGGATGGTAGGAAGGAAGGAAGGAAGGAAGGAAGGAAGGAAGGAAGGAAGGAAGGAAGGAAGGAAGGAAGGAAGGAAGGGACAAAGGAAGGAAGGAAGGAAGGAAGAAAGGAAGGTAGAAAGGATGGAAGAGAGAGGGAAAGAAAGAAAGAAAGAAAGAAAGAAAGAAAGAAAGAAAGAAAGAAAGAAAGAAAAAAAGAAAGAGAGAAAAAGAAAGAGGGTGATAGGAAGGGATAAAGATAGTAAGATTCAGAAA
>NW_028227304.1:0-72500 GCF_978045245.1 Mus caroli | reverse complement strand
TTAAATTTAAGATTTTATTTTCAAAGTTTCAGTATTTTAGGAATGGCAGGAAGGGGTGGCCCTTGCCTTTAATCTCAGTAATTGTGAGTCAGAGGTATTAGGTTTCTGAGTTCCAGGCCAGTATTTTCTATAGATTGGGTTCCAGTACAGAGAGAGAAACACAGAGAAACCCAATCTCAAAAAAGTCAAAAAACCAAAAACCAAGAAAAACCAACTAACCAAACAAACGAACCAAAAAAAAAAAATCAATTTTTGAGTCAGTTTTGAGTTCTTGTATATTTTTGAGGTTTTTAGAATTTTAGTGTTTTTCTTAAGAGTTTTAAGAAGAGTGTTTTAGAGGTTTCATTTTCAGTATTTTTGTGTATTGAAGTGTTCTTTTCTGTTTTTCCTTTTTGGGTTTTGTTGTTGCTGTTGTTGTTTGTTGTTGTTTTTTTTTATTTATTTATTTTTTATTTATTTATTTTTTTTTAAGGATACTCGGGTTTTTTTTAAGGTTTTAGATTTCTTTTTTTTTTAGGCTTTAATTTTTTTTTTTTTTAATTGTGTGTTAGGATTTTTGTTTTTTTTAGGTTATTTTTTTTACGTTTTGTGTGTTTGTGTGTGTTTGTGTGTGTGTGTGTGTGTGTGTGTGTTTGTCTGTGTATTTGTGTGTGTTTCGAGACAGAGTATCCCTATATAAACCTGGCTGTCCTGGAATACACTCTGTAGACCAGGCTGGCCTCGAACTGAGAAACCTGCCTGCCTCTGACTCCCAAGTGCTGGGATCAAAGGCGTGTGCCACCAAACCAGGCATTTATGTGTCTTCATATGTATGTGTGTGTGTATGTTTGTGCGTGATGTGTGTTTGATTTTTTTTTTTAAATAAATATTAAGGTTTTATAATTGGAGTTTATGAGTTTTACGGTTGCCAGGAAGTGATGGCCCTTGCCTTAAATCTCAGTAATTGTGAGGTGGAGGTTGTCACTTTTTGAGTTCGAGGCCAGCCTAGTCTACAGAAGGAGATCCAGGACAGACAGGGATACACAGAGAATCCAATCTCCAAAAAATCAAAAAAAAAAAAGAAAGAAAGAAAGAAAGAAAGAAAGAAAGAAAGAAAGAAAGAAAGAAAGAAAGAGAGAAAGAAAGAAAGAAAAGAGAGAGAGAGAGAGAAAGAAAAGAGAAAGAGAGAGAGAAAGGAAATAAGGAAGGAAGGAGGAAAGAAACTAAGGAAGGAAGAAAGGTAGGAAGAAAGGTAGGAAGAAAGGAAGAAATTAAGAAAGAAAGAATGCAAGAAAGAAAGAAAGGAAGAAAAGAAGAAAGAAAGAAAGAAAAAAAAGAAAGAAAGAAAGAAAGAAAGAAAGAAAGAAAGAAAGAAAGAAAGAAGGAAAGAAAGGTATTAGGAACATTTTGTCTTGTGTATTTTTTTTAGTTGACTATAGGTTTTCGTAAGGTTTTGTAGAGTTTTTGAAGAGTGTTTTAGAGGTTTTGTTTTGTTTTGTTTTGTTTTGTTTTGTTTTGTTTTGTTTTGTTTTGTTGTTTTGGTTTGGTTTGGTTTGGTTTGGTTTGGTTTGGTTTGGTTTAGTTTGGTTTGGTTTGGTTTGGTTTATAGGCTTCCTGTGTATTTTTAGTGTTTTTTTCTTGTTTTTGTTTTTTGTTTGATTGTCTGTTGTTGTTGTTGTTTTTAGAAGGGTCTTAGTGTATTTTATGGTTCAGTGGTTTAATTTAGGCTTTATTTTCCTTTTTAGCTTTTTAGTGTATTTCTTAATATTTTTGTTGTTGTTCTTGTTGTTGATCTTGATTTAAAAAAAAAAAAACCAGCATTTTATGTTTGAGGTTTAATTGTTTTAGGGTTGCCAGACTGTGGTGGTCCTTGCCTTGAATCCCAGAACTTGGGATGCAGAGGCAGGTAGATTTTTTATTTCAAGGTCAGCCTGGTTTACAGATTGATCTCAACAAAAGCCAGGGATATACTGAGAAATCCATTCCTCAAACCCCCTCCCACAAAACAAAGAAAAAAAAAAAGAAGAAAAAGGAAGAAAGAAAGAAAGAAAGAAAGAGAGAGAGAGAGAGAGAGAGAGAGAGAGAGACAGATAGACAGACAGACAGACAGACAGACAGACAGACAGACAGACAGACAGACAGACAGACAGACAGACAGACAGACAGACAGACAGACAGACAGACAGAGGAACTGTCTATTGTAGAAGAGGATTGGAATGCAAGTGGCCAGTCAGCTGAGCCTTCCTTAGCTAAAATTGCTGGGAGAAGTTTCCTGCCCTTGCTATCCTATAAGGAAAACTGAGCCCAGTTACTAATCTCACCCAGCCCAAGGGCAGGGCTGCAAAGCATGAATTACATGAATCTCTTGATTCTTAAGCAAACGGATATATCTCGAGGATATCATCCTGAGTGAGGTAACCCAATCACAAAACAAGTCACTTGATATCCACTCACTGATAAATGGATATTAGCCCAGAAACCTAGAATACCCAAGATACAATTTGCAGAAGAATGTTTTTAAGAAGAAAGGATAGTGAATTATCCTCTCAGAGCTTTCTGCTTGAGACAGATCTTGGGGCAAGAACTCTGTCCTTCAGATGATCTTTAGAATCCTCCCCTAGTACTCTCTTCCTACCTTCATCTTTTCTGTATTTTCTCAAAATAAAAGACTGTGGATACAGAATATTGATTCTAACCTGGAGATTTACCTTTAAATGAAAGCTGGAGTTTATTTTGTTATACAGGAATGAATGGAGCTGTTATTGAACCTGGAGGCCTTTTTATTGTCTGAAAGTGAGTGGAAAATCATAAGGCTTGTGCAAGATTTCATCTAAGAGGAGAAAAAGAGCAGACTCCCACAAAATGGGCTTGGCTAGGCCCAGAGAACACAGTTTTCCTAATCAGATCTTGCTCATTGAACATGCGAACTACTTAACTACCTTTCATGTCGCAAATCCTCGTTGGCTCACATATTGTGCAGTTGGTTCTGTTCTTCTTCAATCCAGCATTCTACAGAAATGCTATTCATAATTTTGATCTTGTGGTACAATTGCTTATATTGTCTATTAAAATGTTCTATTGAACATTTTACTGTATTTCTTAATGGGTTGTTATTGTTTTTGTTCAAGCGTCTAGTGTATTTTTAGTGTTTTTTTTTTCATTTTAATCACTTTATTGTATTTTTGGATTTGCGGTTTAATTGAGTTTTTCTTTTACTTCATTTTTTTAGCACATTACTGTATTGCTTAGGGTTCTGTTGTTGTTGTTGTTTTTCTACTTGATTTTTTCTAAAAAATATTTAGGTTTTTATATTTGAGGTTTCAACGTTTTGGGTTTCCCAGGCAATGATTGACTATGTCTTTAACCCAAGCAATTGGGAGACAGAGGTAGGTATTTTTTTTTTACTTAAAGTTCAGCAAGTCTCCACAGGGAGCTGAAAGACAACCAGAGATACACAGAGAAATTTAATCTCCAAAACTCAAGAGAGAGAGAGAGAGAGAGAGAGAGAGAGAGAGAGTGAGACAGAGACAGAGAGAGAGAGACATAGAGAGAGGGAGAGAGACAGAGAGACAGAGAGACAGAGAGACAGAGAGACAGAGATAGAAAGAAACAAAAAACAAAGAGAAAAAGAAAGAAGAAAGAAAGAAAGAAATAAAGAAACAAAGAAACAAAGAAACAAAGAAAGAAACAAAGAAACAAAGAAACACATAAGAAAGAAGGTAGGAAGGAAGGAAGGAAGGAAGGAAGGAAGGAAGGAAGGAAGGAAGGAAGGAAGGAACGAAGGAAGGAACGAAGGAAGGAACGAAGGAACGAAGGAACGAGGGAACGAAGGAAGGAAGAAAGGCAGGCAGGCAGACAGGCAGATGGTAAGTGAGGCAGGCAGGCAAATAGAGAGAAAGAGAGAGAGAGAGACAGTGAGAGAGACAGAAAGAGACAGAGAGACAGAGAAACAAATAGCAAGAGAGACAGAGAGACAGAGACAGAGAGAGAAAGAGAGGAGAGAGAGAGAGGAGAGAGAGGAGGAAGAGGAAGGAATGAAGGAAGGAAGCAAGGAAGGGAATAAGGAAGGCAAGAAGAAAGGCAGGCAGGGAGATAGACTGACAGGTCAAAAGAGCGAGAGAGAGAGAGAGAGAGAGAGAGAGAGAGAGAGAGAGAGAGAGAGAGAGAGAGAGAGGGAGAGGGAGAGGGAGAGGGAAAGGGAGAGATACAGTGAGGGGGTAAGAGAGAGAGACAGAGACAGAGACAGAGAGAAAGAGAGAGAGAGAAAGGGAGAAAGAAAGAGACATGGAGAGAAAGAAAGAAAAAGAGAAAAAGAGAAAGATAGAAAAACAGAAAGATAGAATGACAGAATTTATTAAATGAATGAATGAATGAATGAATGAATAAATAAATAAATAAATAAATATATAAATAAATAAATGTTTTAGAGATATTACGGCTTCTTATGTATTCTTTTTAGATTGCTAGATTATTTTAAAGTTTTAGAGTGTTTTTAAAGAGTGATTTAGAATTTTTGTTTTGCTTTGTTTTGTTTTCAGGCTTCCTTGTATTTTTATTGTTTTTTTCTTTGTTTAAATGATTTTAGTGTATTTTAGTGTTTGGGATTTAATTTAGCCTTCATTTGACTTCAGTTTTTTAGCATTTACAGTATTTCTTACGGATTGTTGTTTTTGTTGTTGTTGTTGTTGTTGTTTTTGATATTTACTAAAAAAAATTAGGGTTTTATATTTGGTGTTTTATTGTTTTGGTTTGCCAGGTATTATTGGCCCCTGCCTTTAATCCCAGCAATTGGGAGCCATTTGAAGGTTGTTTTTTGTTGTTGTTGTTGTTAAGGTTTTTGGTTTTTTTGTTTTTTGTTTTTTTTTTTTTTTTTTTACTTAGGATCTGCATGGTTTCCACAGAGAGATGCAAGACAGCCAGAGATAAATAGGAAAACCCAACCTTCCAAACTCAAAAGAGAGAGAGAGAGAGTCTTAAAAGGCACTTATAATAGGATAATACTAAAAGAGAGCACATGGATCCATACACCAGACTAACTCGGGAATGGAATATTAATATATGGGTTAGAGAGAACACTAGACTCCTGGAGGTGAGTTTCCATGAAACTCTCAGCCGCGTTAGTGGCTTCTAGGCCTCTAGGCCTGTCAAGCTGACTCGACCTGAGTATGTGACAGCCATGCCTTGAGGAAGGACCATCCAATGGAAGTGAGGCAAAGGCCCTATTCAATTAACTACTGGAAGGGTAAATGCAAAGCATTTACAATCTTCAGGATGGGGAGGAATGGAAAAGAACCAAACTTTTATATCAATCACAAATTTTACATATTCCCTGGAAATTGCCACTGGATAGGGAATACTAGGTTTTAAGACCCCCATGGGGTCGATAGTCTTATTAACTTCTCTAAAATCTTGTAACATCCTCCATTTACCATTTCACATTCTTATAACAAAGGAGTGTTCCAAGGCGAAGAGGATGATTCAATGTGTACAGCTATCAATATTTCCTGCACTAATTCTATGACTGCTGACAATTTATCAGCAGGAAGGGGCCAATGGTCAAGTCAGACAGGGGTATCACCTTTCCATGTAATCTTAATTGCCTGAGGCGCAGGGAGAGCAATGTTCCTTATGAAAAATAGGAGTCATAACCTAAACCTGGTTGATCTATTGGGGGTGGCCTTTATTGGTGCAGGCATCCCTTGGCTATTTTTACCCAGTCTGTGTCCATGGAGTTAACATGGAGTATGCATTTGTTGAGTAATGACTCCATTGGTACTGCACATAATGACTCTCATTTGAGAAAGAATGTCTCTTCTCCATAAATTAATGGGCAGACCAGGGACAACATAAGGCTGAATAGAACCAGAATCTCCTTCATCATCTTCCCATGTCAATAACTCTGAACTCTGGAGAGTATTCCTTGATTGTCCAATTCCCTGTAAATGAGTTAAAGAGGTCTTTAATGGCCAAGTAGCAGGCCAGGCACTTTGTAAAATCATAGGAGAATCTGCACCTGAGTCTAAAAGGCCCTCAACGCTCTTGCCATTTATCTTAAGGCAGAATGTAGGGCAATCTTTGGTAATTGCTTGTACCCAATACAGATCTGATGACCCTGGCTGTGAAGAACCACGATGTGTGCCCATTGCTGGATCGGAAGTATCTAAAGGTAGAGGCAAGGCTTGTGGTAAACATTGCACTTTGATATAGAAATTGGTCCTTGAGAGGCACTAACTAAAATTTTAATTTCTCCAGTTTAGTAATTATCTACTACTGAGGGATGGACAGTAAGTCCTTTCAAAGTGGCAGAAGCACGCCCTAATTAATAATAATAATAATAATAATAATAATAATAATAATAATAATAATAATAATAAGTATCAGGTGAAGGAGGGCCATAGACCCCATAGGGAGGATATAAACGCCATGCTCAGGTGTTAAATTTGCACTGGTGGCAGAACACAAGTTCAGTCCTGCTCTGCCCATGATGGCTCTGGAGAGACCAGTGGCTGATTTGTCTGCTGGCTGTACCCCGTGTCTGGGAGAAATGCGATGTTTTTTGGGACTTGGTCTGTCCCCCATATCCGTTTCCCTGAACAGGAGGCAGGGGATTCCCAGATGCATCTGTCTGAGCTCTGCAAGTGTTTACCCAATGCTGGCCGTTTTTGCAGTGTGGACAAAGAAAATAAGGCCATGTAGGCCAAAAAGAATGGTCAGTAGGTTGTGCTGGAGCACCATTAAGGGAGGGCAGAGTGGGACACTGTCATGCAAATTGTCCAGGCTGGCCACACTTAAAACAACTAGTTTGTAGGCCAGCTTGCTGAAGGGCCTTGCCTATTGCCATAAGAGGTTGAAGAGCTGCACCCACTGGAAGATTGACTGTCTGGGACATCTTGTAAGGGAACACAACAAAGATGAATCATCTCATTAAGATCTTTGTCCTTAATCTTACCAGGCAGGACTGCCTTACAAGCCGAATTAGCATTCTCAAAAGCCAGATGTTTTACAAGATTATTGTCTGCATCTGAAAGGAAATAAAACTTGAGACCTGTGATTCATGTAATGTATGTCAAATAGCCCAAAGTGTTGTTTTTGAGCTTTGAAACCTGGAGCTGAGAACATAGCAGAACAGACCAGGACATGCCAAGGCAGGCCCATCACCACCCTATCTCCCCCCCCCCCTGACCTCAGGCTGCTGATGTTTAAATGGACCAATCATGTGAAACCGTGCCAATTCCTCCCCCAGCCCCACTCCTTTTCTATAAAAACCCCTAGCTTCCAAGCCTCGTGGTCAAATCAACTCTCTCCTGTGTGAGATGCGTCTCGACCCAGAGCTCCACCATTAAAATACCTCGTGTTGTTACATCAAGGCATTGTGTTCTATTCTTGATTCTTGGGTGCATGCCGAATCGGGAGATGAGTGGGGGTTTCCCCACTAGGTTCTTTCATTTGGAGGTACCAAAGAGATCTGTGTGACACCCAGGAACCCCGAAGGACCCCTTGGAGGTACGTTTGTTTGTGTGAGTCTTGTTATGTTGTCTGTTGTCTAAGTGTCTAAGTGTGGCACTGCTGAATTTGTGTCTTAGTTTTTCAGTTCTGAGATTGTGGGTATGAGCCCCACCTGTGTTACCAGTTCTGGTATTCTGTATTCTGGCAGCTGCCACTGAGGACCTTAAGGACCCTAGTGGCTGTGGGAAGAGGACGGTCTATTTTCCCACAGGCTGCACCCCTGGAAGACATTCCGAGGGAGACCATGGAGTGCCCAGGGTACGGAACAGTCAGGAGGACCTGGATGTTGCCTGGCAGAGTGAAGAAGAGTGAGTGCTCTTCCTGCCAGAGGAGTGGACGAGGAATCCCACTCCGTCAGAGGTAGCATTTGGCTGGTTGTATAAATCCAGATGTGGACGGGTGTGTTTGGATGTCTTAGTGTTTTCGGTCTCTGTCATTGTGTTGTGTTTATTCTTATTCTTCACTATGGGACAGACTGTGTCTACTTCTTTATCTTTGACTAAGGACCATTGAACAGACGTTAGGGCTAGAGGACGAAATCTGTCAGTAACAGTGAAGAAAAAGCCATGGATGACTTTCTATTCCTCGGAATGGCCTGTTTTTGGAGTAGGTTGGCCAGCAGAAGGAACTTTTTACTTACCCACCATAAGGGCTCTGAAGGCCATTGTTTTTCAGGAGGGGCCAGGATCGTATCCAGAGCAGCAACCATACATCACAGTATGGGAGGACTTGGCTCGCTACACACCCCCGTGGGTTCGCCCATTCCTCCGATCTCTCCACCCTGGCACCAAGATTCTAGCCATCTGAGAAAATGGTGAGAAAGAGAAACCAAAACCACTGCTCAGGGGAGATTTTGATCGCAGCACACCAGTGATGAAACACCCCAAGATCTATCCAGAGATTGAAGAACCCCCTGAGTGGACTGACACCCCTCAACCCCCACCATATGCTCCCCAGCCCCAACCTTCAGCTCCCTCGGGACCCCTGCCTCAGGCCCACTTTGTTCGATGACGCCCTACACCGAGATCTTGCTCTTTTTCGAGCCAATAACCCACAGGTGACTCTTCTGCAATATGTAGATGACCTGCTCCTAGCTGCAGAAACACACAAGGACTGTGAAATTGGGACCCATAACCTCCTGGGCGAGTTATGTAAGCTGGGCTATCGGTCCTCTCCTAAAAAGGCTCAGTTATGCCAGATAGAAGTGACCTACCTAGGATATGTCCTGAGAGATGTACAACGGTGGCTCACAGAACCAGAAATCAAGCTGTTATGCAGATCCCGGCCCCAACCACTGCTCGCCAGGTAAGAGAGTTCCTGGGGAATGCCGGGTTTTGCAGACTCTGGATTCTGGATTTGCCTCACTGGCAGCTCCCTTGTATCCACTAACCAAAAAGAAAGGGGAATTCACCTGGACCAGGGAACATCAGCTAGCCTTTGAAACTCTCAAAAAGGCACTGCTGCAGGCTCCGGCATTGACCCTGCCAGATTTAAACAAACCTTCCACCCTATACATTGATGAAAGAAATGGAGTGGCAAGGGGAGTCCTTACCAGGGTTTTGGGACCATGGAAGTGCCCGGTAGCCTACTTATCAAAGAAACTGGACTCTGTGGCCAGTGGATGGCCCTCCTGCCTGTGAGCCATAGCAGCCACGGCTGTGCTATTAAGAGATGCTGACAAACTGACTATGGGCCATAATGTTACCATAGTGGCCCCACACACTCTTGAGAGCATTGTCTGGCAACCACTGGACCGCTGGATGACCAATGACCGAATGACGCTTTACCAGAGACTATTGCTAACAGAGCGAGTAAGTTTCGCCCCCCCCAGCCATTCTCAACACTGCCTCCTTATTACCTGAGGCTGACGAGACCCCTGCACATAAGTTTGAAGAAATAGTGGCAGAAGAGACTGGAATCTGGCCAGACCTCACAGACCAACCTTGGCCAGGGGCGATGACTTGGTTCACGGACGGAAGCAGCTTTGTAGTAGAAGGTAAGCAGAGGGCTGGGGCAGCAGTAGTGGATGGAAAGTCTGTCATATGGGCCAGCAGCCTGCCGGAGGGTACATCAGCTCAAAAAGGGGAACTAATTGCACTAATTGAAGCCTTAAGGTGGCAGAAGGAAGGACTCTTAATGTCTATACCAACAGCCGGTATGCTTTTGCTACGGCTCATAGTCACAGAGCAATATATTGACACCGTGGACTGCTGACGTCTGCCAGCAAAGATATCAAAAATAAAGAAGAAATTCTCAGCTTATTAGAAGCTGTTCATTTGCCCCGTTGGGTGGAAATTATCCATTGCCCAGGACACCAGAAGGGAACTGGGCCCGTTGAAAAGGGAAATCAAATGGCAGACCAAGAAGCTAAAAAAGCAGCCCAAGGGCTAATGACTCTGGTGATGAACCAGAAGGGAACTGGGCCCGTTGAAAAGGGAAATCAAATGGCAGACCAAGAAGCTAAAAAAGCAGCCCAAGGGCTAATGACTCTGGTGATGAGAACCCAACAGCCCGCTGCTGAGGAAATAAATAAAAGAACCCTCACAGAAGAAGAGGGGCGAGATTACTTAGCTAACATACACCATCTGACTCATTTAGGAACTAAAAAAATACTAAAATTGGTTAGTAAGTCCCCCTATTACATTCCTGGATTAAAGAGAATTGTGGAGGAGATAATAAAAAACTGCCTTGCTTGTGCACTTACCAATGCTGAGTCTAGCAGGCTCCTGGAAGGAAAACAACTGCGAGTAGACAGGCCTGGAGCCTACTGGGAAACTGACTTCACTGAGGTGAAACCAACTAGGTATGGAAATAAATATCTCCTAGTTTTTATAGACACCTTCTCGGGATGAGTCGAAGCGTTCCCCACCAAGAAAGAAATGGCTAATGTAGTGGTCAAGAAGATACTTGAAGAAATCCTTCCCCGCTTTGGGATACCTAAGGTAATGGGGTCAGACAATGGACCTGCCTTCATCTCCCTGGTAAGTCAGGGATTGTCCAGGCAACTGGGGACAAATTGGAAATTACATTGTGCATACAGACTCCAGAGTTCAGGACAGGTAGAGAAGATGAACAGAACGCTAAAGAAGACTCTGACTAAAATAGCCTTATTATCCAGTGGAAGTGATTGGACAGCCGTTCTCCCTTATGCCTTGCTCAGGGTTCAGAATACACCTGGACCCCTTGACCTAACTCCATTTAAGTTAATGTATGGGGCGCCCCCACCCATTTTTATGACTGTATTGGATAGGAATCTCCCGGATGTGTCTTTCTGTCCTTCTTCTAGTATTTTGGCTTGATTAAAAGCTCTCGAAATAGGAAGTAAAGAGGTCTGGGAACAGCTAAAAGAAACCTACTTTGCTGGTGACACACAGGTGCCGCACCAGTTTGAAGTAGGAGACGCAGTCCTGGTGAGGAGACACTAAGCAGGAAACCTAGATCCGAGGTGGAAGAGACCCTACTTGGTGCTACTGACAACGCCTACCGTGGTCAAAGTGGAAGGAATCCCCACTTGGGTCCATGCATCCCACGTCAAGAGAGCACCCCCTGGAGTCAGCCATGATGAGTGGACTTTGGAGAAGACTACTAACCATTTTAAGTTGTGCCTGCTTCGTAGGAGCGATGACAAAGGACTTCAACCCCCACAGTCCTGTTCAACAAACGTGGCAGGTACTCAATGAGGGGGGTAGGGCTGTATGGACAATCGCCAAGGTACACCCTCTGTGGACTTGGTGGCCTGATCTTTTCCCTGACATCTGTAAGTTGACTATAGGAGACCCTACTGGATGGGACTTGGAGGGGTACTCTGACATTCAGAGGGCACCTTTAACACCCTGTCCGTACATAGAAAAACATTCGAGAGACCCATGGGGTGGTTGCTCTAACCAAAGGGATAGAAGTATGCTTCGAACCCATCCCTTCTTTGTCTGTCCCGGGCCCCACTAAGTCAATCCCTTAATCCAACATGTGGAGGTAAGGCTGACTTCTTTTGCAAGAGCTGGGGTTGCGAGACTTCAGGTACAGCCCACTGAAAACCCTCCTCAAGCTGGGACTATATGAGAGTAACAGCCAACTATTCCCTAGCGTCTTATGTACCTGGAGGATTTGACCTAGATGAGTGTACTGACTGGTGCCATCCTCGCCAGGTCATCTTTACTGAACCATGGAAAAGACCTCTGGGATGGACAAAAGGGTATAACTGGGGTCTTAGGATTTACAAGGAAAGATATGATGAGGGATTATTGTTCACTATCAGATTAAAAATAGAGACCCCCTACAATCCTTTAGGCCCCCCCCAACCAAGTCCACACCCTTCACCCATACTATTACTCAGCTTACTCCGTTGATTGCAGACCCCCTTAGTATGGCTGCTATCACCCAACCTCCCACTCCTCAGGTACCTCTAACTACTACACCTGAGATTCCTTCAACAAGACAGAGGATGTTTAACCTAGTGAGAGGAGCCGTTTATGCCCTTAATAGAACTGATCCATGGGCTACTGAGGACTGCTGGCTATGCCTGTCCTCGGGTCCGCCTTATTATGAAGAAATTGCCTTCAATGGAGATTTCAACAAGAACCAGCAGCCATACTTCCTGCTCTTGGGGAAAAGGACAAAAACTGACCCTGACTGATTTATCTGTGAGGAGTCCAGGTCTCTGTATAGGCACCCCACCTTCCACTCACAAACACCTATGCAGACAAATTCAGTCCGTGTCCAGAACAGAAGCTAATTACTATCTTGTATCTTCCCCGGTTGGATGGTGGGCTTGCAATACAGGACTTACTCCCTGTGTATCAACTAAGGTTTTTAATTCAACTCATGATTTTTGTGTCATGATCTAGCTGTTACCCCGCATATATTATCACCCTACATCCAGTTTAGAAGAAAGCTATGCTGGCCGGTGGTCAAAAAGAGAACAAATTACTTTAATCCTGGCTGCATTCATGGGAATAGGTATGGCAGTAGGAGTGGGGACATAAGTGTCAGCTTTGATAGAAGGAAGACAGGGAATTCAGTCTTTGGGGGATGCTGTCAATGAAGATCTAATGGCAATAGAGAAGTCCATTGATGCTTTAGAAAAATCTTTGACCTCCCTGTCTGAGGTAGTTTTGTAGAACAGGAGAGGCCTTGATTTGTTGTTCCTAAAAGAAGGAGGACTGTGTGCCGCCCTTAAAGAAGAGTGCTGCTTCTATGCAGATCATACAGGAATAGTTAGAGACTCTATGCAGAAACTGAGAGAAAGATTAGAGTGAAGGAAACGGGAATGGGATGCTCAAAGGGGGTGGTTTGAGACGTGGTTTGAATTACGACCATCTTGGATAACTTCTTTGATTTCCACTGTAGCTGGACCAATCCTTATGATATGCTTAGCTTTAGTTTTCGGCCCCTGTATAATAAATAGAGGAATGGCTTTCATCCAGAGTTGAATTGATACAGTAAAACTCATGTTTCTTCAGAGACAATATCAACCTATAGCTCAGGTAAATGAGGAGTTAGGGGACACCAATCTCTAAAATTCTATGATTAGAATTAGTCTAAACAGAAGAAGAGGGGAATGAAAGGAAATTAAACTTGAGACGAGTGATTCATGTAATATCTGTCAAAGAACCCAAAGAGTTGTTTGTGAGCTTTGAAACCTGGGGCTGAGAACATAGCAGAACAGACCAGGACAGGCCCAGGCAGGCCCATCGCCTCCCTATCTCCCACCCCTCTGACCTCAGGTTGCTGATGTTTAAATGGACCAATCATGTGAAACCGCACCAATTCCTCCCCCAGCCCCACTCCTTTTCTATAAAAAAACCCTAGCTTCCAAGCCTAGTGGTCGAATCCACTGTCTCCTGTGTGAGATGCGTTTCAACCCGGAGCTCCGCCATTAAAATACCTCCTGTTGTTACATCAAGGCTTTGTGTTCTATTCGTGTTTCTTGCGTGCAAGCTGAATTGGGAGTGGAGTGGGGGTTTCCCCACTAGGTTCTTTCACATCCTCATGGCCTAAGGTCCTTTTTGCAGCCTCAAGCAAATGACTAACACATTCACTAAAGTCTTCTTGGGCTCCTTGAATGATTTTAGTTAAAGGGGAAACAATGGAACCTTTCATAGGAATATCATGCCAAGTTCCCAATGCTGTGTTAGGAGTTTGAGCCAAGAGACCCACTGGGCAATTTCTGCCTGGCCTTAGCCAAATATTTTTCTTGACCAGAAGGCTTTTCCAAGGTCCAGCCAGTCCAGGCACTGGAGGGTTTTTCTGATTAGCTACTGCAATGGTCTGGCACCTATTTAGGAAATCAACCCTCCAAGAGAAAAACTATTCTCGAGTTAACACAGTTTAAATCTCTTTGATCCAATCACTACTGGGAGGGCTTCTAGGAGCGAAAGCATATAAGGGGCAGATGGACCATAAGTTCTAACCGCAGAGTTACACTCTTTTAAGTCTTTAAAACTTAGCCTACAAAACTCTGTCTGTTGAATAGGGACAGTTAATTCTTCTTCTTGATTTCTACTTCATTATCACTCTCATAATCTTCTCCACCCTCCTGTTAGTTTCCACAGAGAAATCGGCATGGGGCACTTCTAAAGGCCCTATTTCTGCAGAATGAGATTTGGCATGGGTGGCTGGGGGCTGTTCCTCCCTCATAGAAGTGGGCAGGTCACAGCTAGCAGTTCTCTTGGAGCGAGTGATTACAAGGAAAGCCAATGTTTTGGTTTTTATGGCTCACTGTGCTTTCTTTTTTATGCCTCCTGAGACTGCGCCTGGAGCAGGAACAAGGATAATCTGTTTTAAGCAATTTTAGAGTGAAGCTAGCTCTATAGAAAGGCAAGCATACTGCTGCTGTAGCTTTAGTACTTCTTGTAATCCTGCTACCTGAGACACCAGCTTATCCTTAGCAGCAATGAGAATAGAAACCTGTAAACCTGACACCATGGTGCAGAAGCACTAATAGGCAGCAGATAGGGAGGGGCACTGCATGGAGGGGCTGAAGCAAGACAGCAGCTCAGGTTTACCAGGCGAACTACCTCTTTCTCTATAGTGTCTGAGTCCTCTGAAATTAAAGGGCTTTAAGCCAAATATTTCTTAAAGACTGGATTGATCAGTGGCGGATTGCCCAGGGCGGGCTGCTCAGACAAAGTGGTTACCTGGACATGTGGATAAAGAGCAGCCTGTGGGACTTCAGACCTGTCTGCAGCTTTTGGAGGCTTTGTAGTAGGGAGGGAGCCCTCTAAAGCTTCCTGAGACAAGGGATAGAGGCAATATTCTGCAGCTGACAAAAGGTGCTGTTTCTCTGGATCATCAGCTGCATTTTATACCAAATCACGGAATAAACTCCAATAAGTAAATAAATTCTCAGGGACAGCATCGCATCAGGGCCCTGCTTTGCCAAAATTTCATTTAGTCCTCTATCTACTCTTCTCCATTTCTTACAATGTATCTCTGCTCCAACTATAATAAACCTGGACATGCCTGGCCTATGAAAAAAAAATTATCAAATCTTACTTTTTAACTCTAACTCCTCTTTCCATGAGAGCTGTCTTTAAGCAAATTATAAAGGCTGCTTCCTTTGATAGTTTGTTTCTCAGTTCCTGGAGTGGAGATGAATCAACTCACCAAGGACTTTTCTCTCTTCTATGAGCAGTGGAAGGGGTCCTTCACTACTTCTAAATTCTTGGGGTCAGGACAAACTTCTCTGGAACCTGCACTGGAAGGAAATAAGATCCAAAACTCGCCCTCACATTGGGTGCCCAATGTGTCCAGTCCCATAGGGTTCAGTTATACATGGGTGCGAGTGGTACTGCAAACCTAGGAGGAAATGGGATTGGAAGGTGAAGAAAAGCTAGAAACCAAGCAGAGGGTCCTATTAAGTCTCCATTTATTAGGCTGATGTGTCTGTTTTTAAAGCATACATCCCGGGGAATCGGAAGGGGTCGAGGGGGAATTTAACAAAGAACAAAGGAATACCCTATAAGAAGCCAAAAAACCCTAAATTTTTTTTAAAACTTTCAAAAATCTAAAAACACCCTAAAACTCTAAAAGAAAAAAACCTGAAACTCTAAAAAATCCGTAAAACCCTAAAAATAACCTTAAAGTCTTTTTTAAAAATTCAAAAATATTAAAAAACCCTAATTTTTTTTAAAGTCCTAAAAAAAAAAGTCCTAAAAAAACAAACAAACAAACAAAAAAACAAAACAAAAACAAAAACAAAAAACTTGCAGGAGATTTTAAAACACTAAAAAAAAAAAAATACCCTAAATTTCTAAAAATAAAATAAAATAAAAACTTAGGACCCAAAAACCCACAACAATACTCAAAAACAAAACACTATAACCTTCAAATAAACTTATATTTATGTTTTATATATATATATATATATATATATATGTATATATATATATATATATATATATAAACATTACAATGAAATTAAAACCCTAAAATAAACAAGTAAACCCTAATCCCTAAAAAAAAAAACCTACATTTCTAAAAAAAATAATAATAAAATAAATAAATAAATAAATAAATAAAATAAAATAAAAACTTCGGAACCAGAAACGCAAAACCAATACTCAAAAACCATAATCTATAACCTTTAAATAAACATATATATATATATATATATATATATATATGTTTATATATATATATATATATATATATATATATATATATATATATAAAACATTACAATGTACATTAAACCCTAAAATAAACCAGGAAACCCTAATCTCTAAAATGAAACAAATGACAAAAACAAGAGAAACACAAAATAAAAACACACAATTACAACACTGAAAAACCCTAAATTTCTAAAAAATAATTCTAGAACCCTAAAAAAATTCCTTAAAATTTTTTTCAAAAAACCCATAATTTCCCCCCCAAATCTTGAAATCTTAAAAAAAGAAACCTAAATACCTATAATGCTAAAAAACACTGATTCTTAAAAAAATTGTTTAATTCAGAAAAACCTAACCCCCCAAAAATCCCTAAAATTCAAAAAAAAAACCCTAATACACACACACAGACAGACACCCAAAAAGTTTAAATAACAATATAAAACCTAACACCCTAAGGCTGTAAAATAAACCGTGAAACACAATAAAACAAACAAACAAACCAACAAAGCAACTTTAAACTTCTAAAAAAAACAAAACAACAAAAAAAAAACTCTAGAAATCGAAAAACAACCTTCAAAAATACATATGACCCCCAAAACCCCAAAATAACCCTAAAGATTTTTATGAATATCCTAAATAAACCTACCTAAATCCTTATAAAGCTAAAAAATTAAAAATTAAACTCATTTTTAAAATACACATAAAAATCCCTAAAATCAGAAAAAAACTAAAAAATTCAACCGTGAAAAAAAATATAAAATCCTAAAAAGAAGCCCTAAAAATAACTATTAAAAAAAATCAGACCAAAACCTCCCTAAACCCTAAAATTAATTAAAAATCAAAAAAAAAAAACCTGACATCCTAAAAAAAAAATTAAAGAATTAAACCAAAAAAAAAACATTTAAATCTTTTTTAAAACACCTGAAAAATTCCTAAAAACCATAAAATTAAAAACAAAAACAAAGACAAAAACAAAAAAAAAATGAAGCTTTAAAAAAAAAATCAGCAAAAATCCAAAATTCTTTTTTAAAACTCAAGAATGATAAAAAGACCCCCCAAAAAACCCTAAAATCAAAAAAAACCCTAAAATATATTAAAAGCACTTAAAATACATCAAAACCCTGAATCTCCCCAAATCCCTGAAACACACTTTAAAAAACGTATAAAATCCTAATAACCTAAATATAAAAACTGAAATCCTAAAAAGAATCCTAAATTAAAAAAAAAAATGTATAACACCAAAATAAACCCAAGAACCCTACAAAGACCCTAAAACAAAAACCAAAAATCCCTCAAATAACTTAAAGCCGTAAAAAAAAAGAAAAAAGAACAAACAAACAAAAATACAACAACAGCAAAAAAAACCACATAAAACATAAAAACAAAACAAAACAAAACAAGAACTCTTAAAAAAATCCTAAAACATTCTAAAAACCTAAAAAAGACCTAAAATTCTACAAAACCTCAAGAATCCTAAAAAAAAAAAATGTAAAACTATAAGAAAAAACCCTAAGGCTCCAAAAAAAATCCCAAAAATTTAAAAACACCATAAAATTCTTTAAAAAACATATACAAACAAGAAAACAGCATGAAATTTCTTTTTAAAAAAAAAAAAACTTCAAATAAATCCTAAATCACTAAGAAAATTCCTATAATTCTGAAAAACTGAAGAACACTAAAAAGAATCAAAAAACACTAAAACCATAAAAAAACTAAAATCCTTTAAAAAGAAAAAGCTAAAAACCCATCAAAACACTGAAATCCAAAAAAACCCTTAAACGATGTAAAACATACCAACAAAACTTTAAAGCCCTAAATAAAAACCTGAAACCCCAAGAGAATGCTAAAGTTCTAAAAAAAAAAAAAAAAATTACAAGAAACCTAAGATGACAGCATGCCCTGCTTATAGAATATGGTAAGGCAGCTGTTTAACTTTCACAATTTTGGGTGATGTATTCCGGGAGTATCAGATTGAGTAAAGGGGATTATTCCTCCAGATGATCCCGAATCACATGCTTTTGAAGAGTCAGGACTAGTTTTACTCAATTTTCCCAATATTGTGGCCCTTTAAAACACAGCTCCCAAATCGTAATGTTATCTCATTGCAAATTCAAACAATAATTTTGTTATAGTCATTGATTGTAATGTATATATCTTATAAACAAGATATATGATATGGGACACTTTTATCAGGGTTGTTTGAGCACTGAGAGGAGTCTCAACCCATGGTTTGAAAACCATTAGTCTAGACACGATGGGGGTACCATTACCAATGTATATTGTTTATCTAGTGTTGCTGGGCAGATGTCTCCCACTCTTGAACGCAGAGAGCTTTTCAAGAAAAGGCTTCTTCTGAGTCCCCAAACTTCTTTCCACACCTGTACAGCTTGTTGATGATCACTGATGTATCAAATGGCCTTACTTAGAAAATTAAAGCAATCCAGTTATCTCTTAAAATCTAGAAAATGGTGATTCTAAAAATGGTTCCACTAGCTAAAAGCAGTTGCTGGCACTCTTCCTAGGGATCCCTTATGTAGTGTCCCTTTATATCTCCAAGGCCAACACCAGATGGCTGAGTCCCTCCTGGGCTGTACCTCTCTCATCTATTCTCACCCGCTATGCTGCTTTCTTTCATGAAGAGATCACATGATATCACTGAACTCATCTCGTCTTTAGTCAGCACATATATCTAATTATTTTCCCCTAAGGCTCAGTTGATCATGATTCTGAGACATAATCATACATGTTGTATTGACAAAAAGAATGACAGTGATTTCTAGTATATAATAAAGCATATTTAGCATGACTTCTTTTCAGGAGCCAGGAAATTCAAGACGAAGACACCATCAGTAGATGAAGAAATTCTTGTGAGATGTTGCCATCACAGAAGGGATTCAATGGGATAGAAAGACAAAAGAGGGAACCAAACTCCCTGTCATAATTAAACCTTTTCTATGACAGCATAATTCATTGATTTTTACGTGTAGGTCCTATCCCTCCTGACCCAGTCCAATTTTTCCTAATATATTAAACCCTGAGTATTAGTGTACAGAAAATTACATTTCGGGAAACACATTCAAACAACATATGAAGGTGAATATTTGAAAATCTATAGTCATGTGGGGCATTTTTCTTTCTACCTCATGTACACTTAAAATCTCTAGCTACTTCCTTCCCTATGAAGGAATGGCAGCCCACTGAGTGACATGTTTTTTGGGTGAATAATGATATACAAAGATGTAAACACCTTGCCATATCCTGTCAACCATATCTAGCCCAAAACGCAACATCCACATGAGAATAGAAACAAAAAAATAAATTTTCTAGTGTCTTAAAGCTAAAATTCACAATTTAATCAAACCATCATTTAGAATCTGCTACTTCATACCAATGTGTATTAAATGTACAAGTCACTGGCCTTTGTTGTGACTCTTTTCACAGGTTTATACTGTCCTTTAACCATCTTCATCCTCCCCATTATTCTCCATTTCTATCTGCTCAGCACCCCTGCTGCTGCCCTTACTCTTCCAAATATCTCCTTTGATTTAATGTGCCTTATTAAAATTATAATTTGACAATTGTCATTTTGAGATTGGCTTGTCTCACCTAACATATTTCCCATCTATTCTTTCTGAAAACAAAACCCTTCACTAGTTAACTTAGATGAGAAATACCTCTGTCTTCTCTCTGTCTCTCTGTCTCTCTGTCTCTCTGTCTCTCTGTCTCTCTGTCTCTCTGTCTCTCTGTTTCTCTGTCTCTGTCTCTGTCTCTCTCTCTCTCTCTCTCTCTCTCTCTCATTTTAAGAAATTCATCGTGTGGTTGACGTCTATATTTCCTCCATAGCTTGTCTATTTCACACAGTATAACAATCAATATTGATAATATGGATGTTTAGTGGTCCTTCTTAAATTATTATTGGAACGAAAATCAACTGGGGAAGATAGTATCTCAGATGAAGACTGTCTCCATCACACAGACCTGTGGCCAAATCTGTAAGGAATGATCTTTTTTTGATGGCTGAGCTGGAAGAGTCTAACTATGTAGTTAGTGTCATCCCATATGAAGAGGATGTACAGTGTGGTGGGGACAGTGGAGAAGACTGCAAAAGATTTTTTTTAAAGAACTGAAGATCTATGTGGCATGAACCATTAAAGTGCCCTCTAATTTGTAAGTAAATTTCATACTTATCTGTGTCCAGTATTCTGTCTACTCATATTTCAAAAGTAAAATTATATTATCTATTTCATCCTGTTTTACTGCATTCAATCTACAAAATTCCTTTTAACCAGAAATGCTGGTAAATTTTAAAGACCTTTAAAATGTGACTGTTAGATATAGGGTTTGTTTTAAAATTATCTCAAATTTGTAAGCAGGCCCAAGGACTATGATTTCCTTGCACTATGCAAAGAATCCATAATTCATGATTGCTATTGGTTTCAATACAAGGTATTCAATCCTGTCAAATCCAGCTTTGTTTGAATAAAAATTTGTACTCCTCTAACTGTGGGTTTTGATAAAGTGAATACTGTGCTATCCAGTATGTTGCCTCAAGAGTCTGGCAACATTTCTGATTCCAAGAACAGCTTAAAGATAACCTAGGGGAAGATTGGTACAGGGAAAATAACCACAAAGAATGTTGGTGTGTCAGACACTGAAGACTTTCACAGAAGGAAAATAAAAACAAAAACAAAAACAAAAAAACAAACAAACAAAAAACCGAATAAACAAACAAACAAACAAACATAAACAACCAAATACACGATAAAAACGGTACAAGAGTGAATCTACTTGGGCAGAATGTGAATCAGGTTATCAGGCCATTTTTGTAGGGATTTATTTTGGATTTCTAGGAGGCCATATGAAAATGTAAATTCGAGATGCTCAATGTTTCTGAGTGTAACTCCAGAAGGAACCAGCCTGGTAGGGGTTCTATGATGTAAGCTGAGATAGTGTGATGTCACAGAGCACTGGTCAGAGTTTGCAGATCTATTCCACTTGGAGACACTAGAATTCCTTGAAGCTGGGTTCAATATCTTCACAGTGGTGTGTGAAAGCCAGGTCAGTTCCTGACCCATAAAGTTGTTCCAGAGGCTTTTGGTGCCTGGCCTGTTTCAGAAGACAGAATCTTGAAAACTAGGACATTTTTTTGGGGTATGTACCTTTATGGAGTATCTTGGACTCTCATGGCTCCTTAAGGCTATAAGTTTTCCTTCCTACAGTGAGTAGCTGTACATTCTAATTTCTCCCATGTTTGGGATCTAGGAGGGTGGATTGTTTAGGTTATTTGATCTCCTGAGTTTATTAACCTTGCTAACAATATCTCCTTCACAATTCCACTAATATGCCAAAACTCCCCTTTGTCCATGTGCATTTTAGAAGATATTACTTCTAAATGGCTGATATGGCATAGACTTGATGAGATCTTGTTGAATTTGGAGATGCAATGGCTTCAATAATATGTCTGAGGCTGGGTCTGAAGACACAAACAGAAGGCCAGTTGTGTGCTCTGTCCCTAGGTAGATATTTGTGAATGTAGCCATCTAGCTCAGAACACGAAGATACAAGAGAGGTATGGTGACAACTCTGGCTCATTTTTTAATTCTATTCTACTTGATCCTTGAGGGCAACAGACATACCAACTTCCACACTGACCTACCCATTTAAGGAAAGTTTCCTCAGCAGAGGAAAATTAGCTCAGGGCTGAAGAAATTTTTATCTGAGTATGTTAGTCTGAGCTCTAGAGAATTACTTGTTAATTTCCCTATGTTCATTTCCTTGAATCCCTTGTTTGATGGTTTATTTGTTTGTTTAATTTTATTTTGAGTTTCTCTTTGTGTAGCTATGGCTGTCAGACCAGACTAGCCTTGATCTCACGAAGGTCAGCCTCCCACTGCCCCTTGAAATCTGGGATTAAAGTCTCAGGTCACGCCCATCTCCTATTAACTTATCTTTTTATTCGTTTGTTTTCTTTGTTCATTTTTTGTTATTTTGTTTTTTGTTTTTGTTTGTTTGTTTTGTTGTTGTTGTTGTTGTTTTTGAGACATGGATTCTCTGTATATCACTGGCTGCCCTGGATCTAACTTTGTAGACCTGGTTGGCCTCTAATTCAGAAAAATGCCAGACCCTGCCTCCTGAGTGCTGGGAATAAGTGCATGCACCATAATGGCTGGCTTATGAACTTCTTATTTTGATAAAATTGACATTAGAAGCACACACCTGATTAGCATAGCCTTCTTCACCTACCCAGAAGTTCTCTTAAAGAAGAGCCTTGGTCCAGCATTCTCTCCCACCCCACACCCATTGCCCTTTAAGATCTCATATTTATGACAGAGGCAACAGCATTGTTTCTGGTTTAAACAGGCAAGATCTTCAAACCCAGACAATGGCCAAGTATGATGAATGAACAAAGAATGATATTCACAAGACAGTGCACCAGTGTTGCTGTGGCCTAGTACACCAGTTCTACAGCCATTTAGAAGACAATACCTCTGAAGAGGCTGAGCATGACATCCTTCAAAAAGAAGAGAGGAGGATGCCTTTATCCTAGGCCCTGAGAAATATTGTCGGCTGCAGAATTTCTCACAGTTGGAAGGAAGGTAATGAACCTGTCACCCATTGGAAGGCCATAGTTCTAGGTCAACTGCCAACAAACCCTTCTCTTTATTTGGTGAAGTATGATGGTATTGACAGCGTCTATGGACAGGAGCTCCACAGTGATGAGAGGATTTTAAATCTTAAGGTCTTGCCTCACAATGTAGTATTTCCTCAGATAAGGGATGCCCACTTCGCCAGAAGCCTGGTTGGCAGAGGGGTGCAACACAAATTTGAGAGAAAGCATGGCTCTGAGGAAAACTGGAATGGGTTGGTGCTAGCCCAGGTGCCAGTCATAAAGGACTGGTTTTACATTAGCTACAAGAAGGATCCGGTCCTCTACATTTATCAGCTCCTGGATGACTACAATGAAGGTAACCTTGACATCATTCCAGAGACTCCTCATGCTGAGGTGACATCACATGATAACAGTGACTTCTTAATAGGTAACTGGGTGCAGTACACCAGAGAGGATGGTTCCAAAAATCTTGGAAAGTTTGTTTACCAAATTCTTGCCAATCCTTCTGTGTACTTTATCAAGTTTCATGGTGATCTCCACATCAATGTCTATAATCTGGTGTTGAAGACTCCTTAAGGTGAAAAAAAATCACAAAAGTACAGGCCCATAAGCTTGTAGAATTGGAAAAAAAATGTTTGTTTTCCTGTGTTGGCTATCTCTCTTTGACAAACCCAGTATGATTGCCAATAAAATTTGTTTTGCTATAAAATTTAAAATGTGTGACATGACATGCTGTGAGTGAAGACATTGTTGAAAGAGATGGGCTATGGTGGAAGAACAGTACATACATCTGATATCACACATGGTAAAATTAAAAGGACTTAGCATCTCTGCTCTGTACGGAAGACTGGAATTGGAGATGGGATGTGGTGGAGCAGGGATCGAAGCAAAAGAAGGATGTTTATTAAGTAGGGGTGAAGGATATAACATCAGTAGAATCTCTGGTATGATGTCTGAGGAAGAAACAAAGTTGGTGAAAGAGTGACACATAAAAGGAATTTGGCCTTGGAACATAAAGTGTAACCCATAAAAATGATCCAAACAGACTCAGCAATCAGAGAATTTCAGGTTTCTTTTGAATTATGAAGTCTAGTGAAACTTGTCTCTCTTTTTAAGATTTTTATCTTTTCTTATATGTGTGAGGGTAGGACATGTGCTTGTGAGTACAGGTGACCAGAGAGATATGAGTTGTTGGGTCCCCTGGAGCTGCCATTAATGGTGATTGTGAGCCATTGGATATGAATTCAAGAAACCAAATCCAGTCTTCTTGCAGGAAAAAAGTGCTTGATACCACTGAGTCATCTCTCTAATCCCATAAAGATATCTATTTTAAGAAATACATTATTCACATGCAGAAAAGAAACCGTGATGAAGGTAAGAAAGATCAAATTGATAGTGACTTTTAAAAAGAACAATGGACATACAAAGGAGTAGAGGACACTGAGGGATAAATAAATTCAAAGAAGGAATTCTCACAAAATGAAGCAGGAGACTCAGGAAGAATAGAAAGTTTATGGACATAGTCAAACTTGTTCCATATCTACATTGGCATCTTTGGTTTCTTAACATATAGCCAGCTAGTCATTACAGAAGGATGTGGGGTGTGTGTGTGTGTGTGTGTGTGTGTGTGTGTTTCTTAGAATACATTTTACCAGAATAACTAGTGAATCCAAATCTAAGAGTATATATATGAGTCTCACTAAAGCATCATAAACACCATGATTTTTTATGATCAGTTCAAATAAGTAATTTATAAAATAAAATGAGTATGCTGTGAGATAATTTTAGGTGTTGAATAGATCCTGTGTTCCTTCCCTGAGCACTCTTTGCCTCTGAAGTATCCTGTGATCTTTTGGATGTCTGTGATGAATGCCCCAGATGACCATCAAAAAGCTCCCACATTGGTCTGTTCCACCTGGCTCTCCTCCAAACATATTACTATCTACATATCTATGTGCTACTTCAGCCTGTCTATCCCCTTGTAATTCCAGTCTTTTACTTGTCTGTGTCCTCCTTCTCAGAAAACATAGAAGGTGTATTGAATGCATTTGTGCTGACATCTTTCCTATGTTTTTTGTCATGGGTTTCAAATGCTATGAGGTTGCCCACTTTGTAGGTCACTTCTCCTGAGGAGCCCCTGAGCTTCATTGGGGTCTGCCATGGCCACATCTGCACTCAAAGAGTATCTCTTTGAGGGAGTCCTATCATGTACTCATTCATTGCTTTTTTTCTCTCTTGAATATGTTTTTATGCTGCATGACTTGAAAATACTCTCTATTATTGATTAATTTTGATATCTGGGAGAGTTTCTGTACTAGCTGATTGTCTTAGTTAGGGTTTCATTCATTTGAAGAGCCTCCATGATCAAGGCCGCTCATAAGGGACAATATTTCATGAGGGCTTTTTAACATTTCATTACATGTTCAGAGGTTCAATCCACCATCATCAAGGCAGGAAACAGGGCTGTGTCTTGTCAGGCATGGTGGTGGAGTGTGATCTGAGAGTTATGCACCTTGATCCAATTGCAGCCAGGAGAAAAGGTCTGTTTTGTATGCATCGAGGAGGAGGGTCTCTTCCATACTGGACAGAGCTTTAAAGACCCAGAATGATATGCTTCCTCCATCAAGGACACACCTACTCCATCAAGTCCACACCTCCTCATAGGCCAACTACATTCAATCTGCCACACTGGTTTCATAGCAACTTGACAAGATCTAGAGTCTTTAAAGAGGAGGAGCCTCAGTTGAGAAAATGCCTCCATATGATCTAACTCCCAAGAATTTACTTAATTGGTGGGAGACTGCCCAGTCCATTGTGCATGGTGAAATCCTTGTACTGGTAGTCCTGGGCTCTTTACGAAAGCAAGATTTCAGGAGCAAGTCAATAAGCATCACCACTGCATAGCCTATGCATGAGCTCCTGGCTCCATGATCCTGTGTTGTTTCAGGTTCTGTCCCAAATTCTTTGTTGATAAACAGCAATGTGGAAATATAAACTGAATAAAACCTTTTCTATGTAGTTTCCTTTATGGACCTGGTGTATCCTTACAACAATAGAAACAGTAAGTAGGACAGATTCTTTCAGAAGCTAAATGTCAAATAGTATCACTCTCACTTATCCTATAACCACACACAATAATGTATAGGCGATTTATTTTAATTTAAAGGTAAGATGTACTCATGTACCTATCTGACAAGTAATTGTTCTAGTTTGCTTCTTAATCACCATAAAGAATACTACAATCAAAAATAACTTGGGAATAAAAGGGTTAGTTGCTTACAGGTTACAGACTATCTCCTAGGAAGCCAAAAATAAGAACTAGAAGTGATAAGAGGAAACACTGTTTATTGGCTTGACCCTGTCTTAGTCACTGTTCTATTGCTGTGAAGTGACACCATGATTAAGGCTATTATTAGAAAATAAAGCATTTATTTGGACGATGGGATACAGTGTCAGAACTTTGGTCAAACATCATGGCAGGGAGCACAGAACTGAAGCAATAGAGAACTATTGATTTTTAGGCAGCCTGAGAGAGAGAGAGAGAGAGAGAGAGAGAGAGAGAGAGAGAGAGAGAGAGAGAGAGACAGAGACAGAGAGAGACAGAGAGAGACAGAGAGACAGAGACAGAGAGACAGAGAGACAGAGACAGAGACAGAGACAGAGACAGAGACAGAGACAGAGACAGACAGAGACAGACAGAGACAGAGAGAGACAGAGACAGAGACAGAGACAGAGAGACAGAGACAGACAGAGAGAGACAGACAGAGAGAGACAGACAGAGACAGAGAGACAGAGACATAGAGAGAGAGAGAGACAGAGACAGAGACAATGAGACACAGAGAGACAGAGAGAGACAGTGAGAGACAGACAGAGACAGACAGAGACAGACAGAGACAGACAGAGAGACAGAGACAGAGACTTAGACAGACAGAGAGAGAGAGACAGAGACAGGGACAGAGAGATTCTGCCATTATATGGGTTCTTGAAAACTCAAAGCCCCAACTTGTTGACACACCCACTTCCTCCTCTGAAACCACATATTCTCTCATTCATTCTAGTATTTGAACTCACTGCCACTGCCCGGTGACTTTATATTCATATATATATGAGTCTATAGGGAACATTCATATTCACACCACCAACTTGGCCATGGCTTGCTCAGCTACTTTTTAAAAATACAGCCTAAAAGCCTCCCTTTCATACATGTAGACGACTTTTTTACCTGACTACTGATGAGATTACCCACATTGATGTGCCCTCCCATATCAATCATTAACCAAGAAAATGTCCCATAGACTTACCCAAAGACCAATAGAAAAGAGACAATTATTCAATTGCTCTCTCTTCTCAGGTGACTGTAGATTGTCAAGTTGGAGATAAATAAAGTCCCAGACCAGTAATGTTTATCTTACTCCATAACCCACACAAACATAACAACACCATCTTCCTCTTCTGTCTCTGCTTAGACCCACTTCCCTGCATGACAGAAGGAAGGGGTAACTACCTTCACCAGCAAGCATACTAAATAATAGGTGACAAGAAGCAAATATTTCCTATAGCCTCACAACCCTCACTTTCTAGTGTGTGCTAAAAATACTGGGGGACACCCCAATCTGTCCACCCCAATCACAACTTCCTTCCAACTCACCTATGACAAGAAGACTCCTCATCAAGAAATCCAGTGAATTTTATTTGATTTATTTCTCCAGAGTGAACAGAGTGTTATCCCTTCATGGTTATATTGGTGTCTGATTCATTTATAATAAAACCCACTACTATTAAGAGCCACATCACAGGAGTTATGAAAAATACCAAATTAAATGCAAAGCATCACAGTTGGCCAAGACTTTTCATCAGCTTTATTGATGCATAATTTATGTACTAAAAAATCCATTGATTTATTTAAGTATTTAATTTAATGATTCTAAACACATTCCCCCCTTCCTTATTTCCATTTTTCCCTCTTTTTCTGCTACTTCATATGATATTGAAAACTATAAACATAGTAATGCATTCTGTGAAAGAACCAGTGCAGGAAGCAGAAATGTTCTTGATTCTCTAAGACAACAGATACAGTGGCTGAATTTTCCAGGTAAAAATACTTGGTAACATTTGGTCTATTCTTAGCATGCAACTTCTAGAAAAAAGCTTAAAGAATTAAGGTGTGGTTCCTCTGGACCTGAGAGGTCAGTGTCACTAATGAGTGACATTCATGTCAATCACTGTTACAAGATACATAACATCATAAATGGAAGACAGGTCCATGCTCACATGAATATGAAAGGGGCATGAAGGAGCACAATAGGTCAACTTATTGGCAGCCAGAAAGGATCAACACAGAAGGGAATAAGACAATAAAATCTTCCAAGACTAGTTTCAAAACACCTTACCGAGTTTCTCACCCCTTGCATACACAACCATCAATCGATTGACTCATTGATTAAAGCTCACAGGGACCATTCACTTCTCAGAGTGTATATTGTACTATCTATGAGCATTGTACTGTTGACCAAAGTCATCATCAAAGACCCATGACTAACATTTCAAACCCATTTCAACACAGCATTCTCTATGTGACACAAAGTGATAGGATCAATCTATCTCTTCAAGGATATGTTTGTCTATAAGCTTCCAAAAGGACAATGTTCTGGCCAACAGCATCAACACCCCCAGGAGCTTTTATAAATATGAGTTAAAGAAGAAGAAAAATGCAATGCAAGTTCAGCGTCTTGATCCCTCATCCCTGCATCTTAAACTCATAGGATGGAGCCAGAAGTTTAGGTCAGAAATCCAAATGTCACCTACACTACAATCAACTCTGAAGAATTCTAGACATCTCCAATTTCTATCTGGTACTTAGTCACAGCAAGTCTGCATTAAGGTATATTTTCTTTTGTGGGATAGGACCAGCAGTTGATTGCAAAACCCCACTATGTGTTGGCTGGTATGTAAAAGGACACATCTATAATATAGGCACACACATTCATACACACATTCTCACAGAAAGAGGTAAGAAGTGCAGGAGGTGATTCTTATGAACTCTCAAGGAAGAAAGAGGGACAATCTTGCAAGTTACAGAGGTCATTGAGAAACTGTGTCTGTTTGTACAAAATCAAGCCAGTCTGCCTTCCATCATGAAGCGGGAGTTTCTCACTATATCTCATCTTTATTTGAGAAGGCAGGGATAGTCGATGAGGGATGGAGAGTCAGTTTTCATTAAAGGTTTGGACTTTGAAGGTGATAGGTTGGCCATGCTATAGTGGTAGCCCCATGTCCAAGAGTTTATGGGGAACAGAATTGATTTGAATGAGTTGTAACAAAGGGGAGAAGAGAAGGGAAGTTTGGAGGAAAAGTTTTGTTGGAATCAGTCTCGTTCTCGTAGGGGAGGAATTATTAAGATAATTGGAAAGTAAAATATAATATAAAATATAATGAAATTCATAGAAAATGGATATAACTAGCAAAACAGTAAAACGCTAAAAAATAAACTAAAGCCTAATAAGAACTGAAAATCAATTAAAACAACCTATAAATTCCTTAATAAACACAGGAAGGGAATAAGACAATAAAAACTTCCAAGAGTAGTTCCAAAAGACCTTACCGAGATTCTCACCCCTTGCATAAACAAAGGTCAATCGATAGACTCATTGATTAAAGCCCACAGGGACCATTCACTTTTCTGAGTGTATATTGTACTATCTATGAGCATTGTACTGCTGACCAAAGTCTTCATCAAAGACCCATGACTAACATTTCAAACATTATATGGGTTCTTGAAAACTCAAAGCCCCACCTTGTTGACACATCCACTTCCTCCTTTGAAACCACACATTCTCATATTCATTCTAGTATTTAAACTCACTGCCACTTTCCGGTGACCTAATATTCATATATATGAGTCTATAGGGGACATTTTTATTTACACCACCATCTGTCCCATGGCTTGCTCAGCTACTTTTTTAAAATACAGCCTAAAAGCCTCCCTTTTATATGTGTAGACGACTTTTTTACCCGACTACTGATGAGATTACCCACAGTGATGGGCCCTCACATATTAATCATTAACCAAGGAAATGTCTCATAGACTTACCCAAAGACCAATAGAATAGAGAAATTCTCAACAAAGAATGCTCCACACGTGGCCTGTTGAATCAAGGAAATCCCACAGATTCACTACCTTCATAGAGGAACTCCTACCAACAGCTTCTAAAAATACACTAGAAGTCCCAAAACAAACAACAACTATAAAAACTTAGAATATCCAAGATACATGATACAATTTGCAAAACACAAGAAAATCAAGACTTATAAAAACGTCTAAAACACTATTCTTTCATGTCTCAGATATCAAATATAATTAATAATTTTACCTGTAAAAGGAAGATTTGTTAAGCATTAAAAGTTTTATGTAATAATCAGAGCTGATTCTACCTTCTTGTTTCTCTGGGATAATACTGTGATATGCTTGTACTATTGCCTACAGTAGTCCATGTGACTTGATATGACCCAAAGATATTTTCCTTATGAGTCTAGTTCATAAAGTCCTTCATGGAGAAAATGAAACTTTTTTTTTTCTTACTCAACTCTGTAGCCACTATAAGAAATCCCTGCCTTTTTTTTATATGTTGTATTTTATTATAAATGAGTTTTTATACAAATAAGAAAATTAGGCCTATTCCCCACAATTCCTTTAAATGATCGATCTAAATACTGTGGACAGTGTAAGTGAATGACATTCTAATAAAATTCTAAAATGCTGCATGAGCAATATAAACTAAGGTTAACTTTGAACGAAGAAGACCAAGGCAGTGGTAGTTATGCATTGTCTTGCGGTGTAGAAAAAGAATATATAGGTCCTAGATTTCAAAAGAGCAGTCCTCAGAATGGGAATCAAGCCATAGGAGTCCATTTCTTCAAGGTCCTAACAAAAAGGTTTTGTGAGAGCATTCCAGATGCTAAAAATAAGGCAGAACAGGAAATGATCAAACTAATAAATAAGTCAAAAAGGCAGTCAAACAAAATAAGTATATAGAACTGAAAAAGTGACAGAACTACCAAATGGCCAGTAGACTGGCTTAACAGAGTAGTGACAGGCATATTGTACATAATCAGAAAGATGAAGTCAGAGAGATCAATACACTGTGAAGAAAAGAATTATAAAATGAAATAATCAATGAAAATAGACAATGAAAAGCTTCATGAAACTGTAGACAAGAATTAAAGGTTAAACAATGAATCAAAAACTCACATGTTCCTAACATCACAGTCTCATAGAGAGGGGACTAAGAGAGTATGGAGACTATTTATTCATTATTGCATAAATGAAGACTGAACACTACACAAATATGGCAAAAGACAGAAAGCTGAAGGTTTAAAAATAATGAGAATGTACCATGCCAGAAATTTATGAAAGTATACGGCTAGTCATAACATAGTTAATTATACCAAGAAAGGGAGAAAAAATCATTAAAGGATTCTAGTATAAATTATTATTTACTTTTAGAAGAATGTAATGAATTTCTCTTTGGAAATGATCAAAATCAGAAGGAAAGAATGGGAGAAACTTTCCCTGTTTTGAAAGATAAACACAAACAATCAACAACATCCATATACAACAAAACTGTGATGTTTGTTAAGTCTTTCTCAGGCAATGAATAAGAGACTAAACTATATTATTCTAGGAGAAATTGAAATAAAAACAATAGAAAGATAATGTTACTCATAAAAGAGACTATTATTCATTACAAGTGTTTCATATATTATTATCATAAAATTCATAGTACTATCTAGTTTAAAAATCTTAAAATTTGGGGAAAATGAGGAGAGATGGAAAGGAGAATTCTACAATTATTCATAGTGGAGAATAAGTTATTATAAGCAAATGTACATTTTAATATGTGAAACAATCTGAAAAATGATACATGCAAAATCTTTAAAATCTAATAAGTGTTTTTAAAAGGGTGTAACTGCAAAGAAAGAACAAAAACTCAACAAATAAACAAAACAAGAACAGAAATAAAAGTGATAACACATACAATAGGAAACATGAATATAATAAAATATTAGATATTATTAGTGATAGGTCCCTTGTATGTATGTCATCTAAAGACAACAGTAAAATTTCTGAGATTCTGAGCAGAAAAACAGTGTAAATTAGATATATTCTGTTATAAATGAACTCAATCAAATTTTGTCATTTTGACTGCTTGAAATTTAGAGGATTAGGGAAAAATATTCTATATTGACATAGATGTAAATAGAGCAAGGGGGCTGGCAATATAGATCAATGGTAGATCAATTTACTAGCATGCAAGTGGTTCTAGTATCAATGCCTTCTTCCATGAACAAATACAAAGAAAAGAATTTTTAAAAAATGAGTTTAGGTACCAGTATCATGTAACATAAATACTAGAGGAAACAAAATAATCAGAGACAAATAAATCACTATTGGCCATAAAAAAGAAACTATATTACCCATTAGAAGTATAATCTTCAATATGTTCTAAACAATCAAGAGTTTACATAAATAAAATGCTTTCTGATACAACTGAACATCAAAACATGACAAGGGTAGCCAAGAATTTGAGCATTTTTTTTCTTCAAGCAATTAGTAGCCCCTCTAGATAAATATCAGGGAAAAAATAAGTACAAGATTAACAAAGTTGTAGTTTGTTATTGCAGCCAGGGCAACAGATCAGCAGTTTTTCTGCCTCTGTGAAGAGCGTCCAGTCGGAAGGCCCCACAGGTGGTCAGTTACAGCCAGGGCCACAGGCCTACCAGGGCACCTGAAGCAACCAGGTACAAAAGAGGCAGACTCCATACCCTCATCCAGACCAACAAACACCAGGGATAACCAGATGGTGAGCTCAAGACCATAAGCAACAGAAGCCAAAACACATGAGAATCATCAGAATCCAGTTCTCCCACCATACAAGCCCTGAATACACCAACACACCTGAAAATCAAGGATCTGCCCTAAAATCCTGTCCAATGAAGGTAATAGAGTCCTTTAAGGAGAATCCCAATAACTCACTGAAAGATATACAGGAAAACACAGGCAAACAGGTGAAGAAATTGAATAAAGCAATCTAAGACCTAAGGGTAGAAATAGAAACAATCAAGAAAACTCAAATGGAAGCAAACCTAGAAATGGAAAACCTAGAAAAGAGGTCAGGAATTACAGATGTAAGTATTACACACAGAAGACAAGAGATAGACTAGAGAATCTCAGGTGTAGAAGATACAGTAGAAGAGATTGGCATAACTGTCAAAGAAAATTCAAAACATAAAAAACTCCTAATCCAAAACATCAAGAAAATTCAGGACACAATGAAAAGACCAAATCTAAAGTTAATAGGAATAGAGAAAAACAAAGATTCCCAGCTCAAAGAACTAGGAGATGGATATTTTTGTTTTAAATACATGATCTAATGAAGTTTAGGCTCACCTCAATTTTCTTGTAGAACAAAACATACTTAAGCTCATCATAGCCCCTCTGTAATCTGAATGCTGGGGTTATAGGCAGTATCACATCAGTTGTGGGCAACACTGATAAACTGATCTACAACTCTGTGGTCGTTTGAATATGCTTGGCCTAGGGAGTGGCAGTATTAGGAGTTGTGGCCTTGTTAGAGTAGGTGTGGCCTTGTTGGAGTAGGTGTGTCACTGTGGGCATGGGCTTTAAGACCCTTGTCCTAGATGCCTAGAAGCCAGTCTTCTCCTAGGTGCTTTCAGAACAGGCGGTGGAACTCTCAGCTCCTCCAGCCCCATGCCTGCCTGATACTGCCATGCCTTGATGATAATAGACTGAACCTCTGAACCTGTAAGCTAGCCCCAATTAATTGTTGCCCTTTATAAGAGTTGTCTTGCTGATGGTGTCTGTTCCCTGCAGTAAAACCTTAACTAAGACAATCTCCAACCAAGCAAATATGGCACAGTTTTAAATAAATACTACAAAGACTCCTTAAAAAACACTTTATGAAATGAAGTCCAAATGAAATCAAAGGAAAATAATGAAATAATGATGAAGGACAATGACCATAAGATCATTATATATGAAAATAAGAATGGAAATTAGAATTAAAACTATGTCCATAAGAAGACATTTAAATTTCTAAACCTCTACCTAGACTGACAAAATATAACAACCTACTAGACCTAAGTAAATATGAAAAAATCAAGGTGAATAGCCAGGTAAGCATTAATGAAATTCAACTTGTAACTTAAGAAATCCTAAAACAATCTCCATCTTTAAGAATATGTAATAAGTTGGCTAATTCTAACTTCAGCTATGTTTGAAATCAAAAAAGGTCATGTGGAATCTTTGAAAGAAGACTTGGAGAAGTGCAGTTCACACACTCTGGCATTGAGTCAGCTCAGGTTATCTTTATTTATACATTTATTTTTTCACAGTTGGAAAAGTTTTACCTTTATTTCCTCATTTTCTCACATACAATCTCTTTTAAGAACTTTCTAGTTTTAACAACAATGTGCATACTGTATGTTTTGGCTTCTTTCTTCTCAATACCTTATGGTTTTCTGTCAACCCATGATCTGTATCAGGAGAGAGGAAATACATCCTCATCAAGCAGTTAATATCAAACCCAGCACATTGGTACATAACCAAGTGACCTGGGTTGATAACAATTTTGGGTACAGTATAGAGAGGTGATTGACTATATGCCAAATAAATTCTAATTTAATTATTGATAAATAGTGTCTTCCCATATTCTAATCATAAGACCCAATTCCTCTAAGGCCAAGGCATTTCAGCAAATTAGTAACCTGAGTTAATTGCGTCTCTTGCTTGGCTGAACTCTGAATGTCCCTGATAAGTCTTGGAATCAAAGAGCCAGCAAGTCTTTCTTACTTTTTTGATAATCATCTAGCTGTTATGTGAGCGAATTGCTGTCAGAACCAAGTTCAAATCCGGAGAGAACATTGGGAAGTTAGCTAATGTACCCAGACCATGCCCCAGTGTTGACTCAACCACATTATCATGATTAACAAACATAAGATTAGTGATATGCTCCATTCATACAACCCTCAGAGACAAATAAGAATGAATCACAGTCGGAGCTTTTTTTTTCCGAATCTGGGGAAACATCTATCACAGACAAAGTGAAAGAAAAATGCTAATAGCAAAGCCAAAACAATGGGAATGGAAACGCAAGACAAAAGCAGACCAAGTATTCCCTCTGGAAAGGTCAGGATATTTTGTACAAAAATCCACACAGGTCTTGTGGGAAACCAAGTCCTCATGCTTTGCCATAAGGAGAACCATCTGCATTACCCTCGTGCAACTTTCCCAGAAAAGGCTTGGTCACCACTAATAACTGTATAGATTCTTACACAGAGAGAGAGACAGAGAGAAAGAGAGAGAGAGAGAGAGAGAGAGAGAGAGAGAGAGAGAGAGAGAGAGAGAGAGGGAGGGAGGAAGAGAGGGAGGAAGGGAGGGAGGGAGGGAGAGAGGGAGGGAGGGAGGGAGGGAGGAAGGGAGAGAGGGAGGGAGGGAGGGAGGAAAGTTCTATAAATTCAGTGTACAATCCAATATCAATAAAATACAGAGGCCAGAAAAAGTAGCAAAGTAATTAGAGACCAATGTCTCTCATAATCGAAAAAATTTCCCCCGCAATATTAGCAAACAGGCTCTATCAGTATATATATAAAAAAGATACTCACTTTCAAGTAATACAATTCTTCCCTAAAAATGACACGCAAATGTAACTTCCCAGGTGAATAATCTAAGGAACCAAACCATGTGATGTTAACAGTTTCCATAGCAGGACATCTGAAAAACCAGCTCTTCTTCAAAGTAAAAGTACTTGGCTACTTGAAGATGGAGCAGAGCTATTTCCACTTAATAAAATGTATTTGATGAAAGAAGAAAACTTTTATCTAACGTCATTTCTAAAATAAAGGAAAAGTCCTTTCCCAAATATTAGTAATAAAGTAAAATGCCAATTCTCATTACATAATTCATCTAGTCACTCAAAACTGTAAACCTGAATTTGAAGCTATAGATTAGAACATCTGGGTTTTTTCCAGCTTCTGGCTATAACAAATAAGGCTTCTATGAAGATAGTGGAACATATGCTCCTGTAGCATGGTGGTACACCTTTTGGCATATGCACAAGAGTGGAAAAGCTGAGACTTCAGGTAGATTTATTTCCAATTATCTGAGGAACCTCCATATTGATTTCCAGAGTGATTTTACCAGTTTGTAATCCCACCAGCAATGGAAGTGTGTGTTCCTCTTTCTCCACATCATAACCAACATGTGTTATAGATATTGAGATATAGATACCTGAGATATTGGTTTGTGTAAGGTGAAAAGTCAGGGTCGTTTAGATTTCCATTTCCCTGATGACTAAAGATTTTGAACATTTCTTTAAATGCTTCTCAGTCATTCAAGATTGTTCTGTTGTAAATTCTCTGTTTAGTTCTATATCCTGTATTTTTTTTTAATTGGGTTGAGTTGTTTGGTTTGTTGTTAGTTAGCTCCTTGAGTTAATTATATATTTTGAATACTAACCCTCTATCTGATATGGGGTTAGTGAAGACTTTTTCCCAATCTGTAGGTTACTGATTTGCCCTGTTCCCTATATCCTTTGCCTTACAGAAGCTTTGCAGTTTCATGAGGTCCCACTTATCAACTCATGATCTTAGAGCCTGAGCCATTGGAGTTCTGTTTAGGAAATATCCCCCTTTGCCAATGAGTATGAGGCACTTTAGCACTTTCTCTTCTACTAGATTCAGTGTACCATGTCTTAGAAGAAAGAATGGATGCAGAAAATGTAATCCATTTATAAAATGAAATACTACTCAACAATTAAGAATGAGAATATCATGAATTTTGCAGACAAATGCATGGATCTAGATAGTATCATCCTGAATGAGGTAACTCAGACCCAAAAGGATATGCATGGTATGAACTCACTAATAATTGGATATTAGCCCAAAACATACAGAATGCCCAGGATACAATCCACAGAACTCAAGAACGTAAAAAGGACGAAGGTGCAAGTAACAATTCCTCAATCCCACCTTTTGGATAGCACTGGAAATGTAAATGAGGAATTTACAAAATTAAATTTTGTAATTAATTTACCAAACTAATTTACCAAATTAAAAAAAAAATGCAGGGAAAGAGTCCACAATGAAATATGTGGAGATTTGCAATGTCAGTTAGGGTTGTAAGGTTTCATTTCCACCAAAAATGTTTTGAGATTGCTTTATAGATGTGTTTCTTCTGATAGGATGCAGACTAAGATACAAGAGGGCATCTGAAGAAAAATGCAGATGGTGGGCTAATAAAGGGAATTGATACAAAAAGCAATTAGTTATGTGATTATTTTCTTATCTCTATTGCATCTATCTATGGGTCTAAATCTAACAATAAATCGTTTATGTGTCATCTAAAAAAAAAAAAAGCAATCATAGAAGGTGAGGATAGGGGGAGGGACCTGAGTGGGAAAGCCAACAGAGAGGGGAAGAGGGAACATAAGCAGGTATTAAGAGAGGGAAGGGGGACTAAAGCCATGAGGGCCAGCAGAAAATATCAAAACAGGCAACTTTGGGAGTTAGGAAGTGGGGGACCCTTTAGAATGTATCAGAAACCTGGGAGGTGAGAGATGCTCAGGACTCAGAGGGAGGGACCTTAGATTAAATGCTCTACAGTGAGGAGAGAAAACTTTTAGACTCCACCTACAGTAAAAGACCATGTATTATATGGAGGGATGGGTTTGTCATTCCACAGTCAAAAAACTCTGACCTAGAATTGTTCCTGTCTAAAAGAACTGTAGGAACACAAATGGAGAAGAACCTGAGGAAAAGGAGTACCAGACACAGGCACAAATTGTGATCCAGCTCAGGGGGAGGTCCCAAGGCCTGACAGTATTACTGATGCTATGGTGTGCTTATAAACAGGAGCCTATCATAACTGACCTTCAAAAGGCTCAATAATCAGCTGAAAGACTCAGATGCAGATATTTACACCTAAACAAATGGACAGAATCTGGTGACAACTGTGGTTGAATTGGTGGAAAGCTGGAAGAAGCTGAGTAAGAGGGTGACCCATAGAAGACCAGAGTCTCAACTAATCTGCTCGCCTAAGACCTCTCAGATACTGAGTTACCAACCAGGCAGCATACACCAGCTGATATGAGGCCCTGAACACATACATCAGAATATTGCCAGTTTGTACTTAGTCAGAGAAGATGCACCTAAGCCTGGAGAGACTTGGGGCCCCACAGAGTAGAGGGCTCATCGAAAGATGGGTTGGGGACATCCTCTTGGAGCAGAGAGAGGGGTTTTAGTGGAATGGGGGGGTGGGAATTAGGTAAAGGATGTGGAAAAGTCAGAGGGTGGAACTGGAGGGTAATAAAGTCTGGACTGTAAAAAAAAAAAAGATTAAAAAAATACAGACTACTACAGGCAAACAGTAATAAAGAAGCAAATAAATATACACACATAAGAGCTCTTAGATTAGCAAAGAAACAATACCCATGTCTGTTTTGAAAAAAGACATGATAGTCAATACTGGAATTCAGTTCCCCAACAAACACTTCTAGAACTAATAATTTGGTTTGGAAAGGTTATAAAATCCAAAATACATTAACAATAATTATATTTTAAAATTAAGAACAAGTTAATAATCTTAGATCAGATATATTTACTAGTATCTCAAAATAAACAAAAATGTTTAATGACTTTAAAATATGTATAGAACATTATTGAAAGCAAAAACCAATAAAATGCTCATGAAAGTAATAAAAATATGGTATGTTCTTTATAAATTGAAAAATGCATCTTAGCCTTTTATTGAAGTCTCCCCATAGTAACTGTCACTCACTGAGTTAGACTCCTAATGGGGTTCCTGCCAATTAACTCAAATGTTTTGTGTAAATACCGATAAGCTTAGATAAGCTTATTCTATAATCCATGTGTAAAGTCATAGGCCATAAAATAACTGAAATCGTCATGGAAAATAAGAGTACAGTGACAAGTATCACTCTTGCTAATCCTAAGGCTTCTGTAAAACTAAAGTCAAGATAAGGACAACAGAGATTGAGAAGAGAGTAATTCAGTAGTATAAACACATTTATGATCATTTGACTGCTTTGTAAGTTTGAGAAATGCAGCCAAGAAAAGGCAATAAATGTTGCTTCAGCATTAACAAGCATAAATAGAAAGTTAAATTACACAACCATTCACTATAGGAATTACCTCAAATGCTTATAATTTAGATCTTATAAAACTTTTACAAATAGAAAACATTTAAGCATCTAAGGTCAGCAAAGTGTTTAAATGATACTAAATGAATTACTAATATGGGACTGGTAATTAATCAATTAATTGATTAATTTAAACCTCCTCAAAGTTTAAACATTCTAATTTTGCAAATACCAATTTTAATGCAACAAAAATATAAATAAAAAGTTGATATAAAATATTTTCTGGGCATTTAAAAGGATGTATATATAAATACTCAGGAAAGAATAAAAATTTATGTCCAGAGTATGCTTGCTGTAGTTTGCTTTGCTCATTTTCTATTAAGCATATCTGGTAAAAATGAGATTATCATTTGATTTACTTAAGTTTAGTTAAGGAGTCTCTCATGCTCATACCAGTACTATGAAAGAGAAGTTCTCTGCTGCTGAGATGAGTCTCTAAGGAATTACACTGGATGAAAAAGCAGTAACTAAGCATCACATACTAGAACAGTCCATTTCTATAACATTCTTTAAATTCCAAGTCTAAGAAGAAAGAAACACTATCGGTTTTGCTCTGAATTAAAAATGAGAAAGTTGTCTGAAAATTAATACAGTTGGCAAGGATATGCAAGCAATTCTTATAATTAAGAGTTGTTTTTAGTCCTTACTGTTGTAGTGGCCATATGAATCTAAATATGTGAATATGTGTGTATGTGTGTATGTGTGTGTGTGTGTGTGTGTGTGTGTATGTGTGTGTGTATGAGTGTGTGTATGTGGGTGTGTGTTTGTGTGTATGAGTGTGTATATATGTATGTGTGTGTATATACCATAATTTATGTACACACATATTAAATGCATGAATGACCTCAAATGAAACAGGAGAAATCTATCTAACATTGATGAATTGCAGAAGGGTAAATAACTTCCTTACACTACTATAACCTTAGTGCTGCCAAACAATAACCAATGGGAAAATTTAGACAGGAAACTTTACAGAGTTCTCTCTATATGATTTTTTTGGAAGTGGGTGGGAATACATAATTAAATCAAATTGAATTAAACGTTTAATACTAAAAATCATGAACCTTTTATATAATAGCTCTGGCCCATTTTTACAATCTTAAATACACAAATTCAAAATGAATTTCTTGGAATAAAATAAAATTTTATTGGCTATCTTGCCAAAAGCAATCTACAGATTCAATGCAATACCCATCAAAATTCCAACTCAATTCTTCAACGAATTAGAAAGGGCAATCAGCAGATTCATCTGGAATAACAAAAAACCTAGGATAGCAAAAACTCTTCTCACGGATAAAAGTACCTCTAGTGGAATCACCATGCCGGACCTAAAGCTTTACTACAGTCAATTGTGATAAAAACTGCATGGTATTGGTATTGTGACAGAAAAGTAGACCAATGGAACAGAATTGAAAACCCAGAGATGAACCCACACTCCTATGGTCACTTGATCTTGCACAAGGGAGCTAAAACCATCCAGTGGAAAAAAGACAACATTTTCAACAAATGGTGCTGGCACAACTGGCGGTTATCATGTAGAAAAATGCGAATTGATCCATTTCTATCTCCTTGTACTAAGGTCAAATCTAAGTGGATTAAGGAACTCCAAATAAAACCAGAGACACTGAAACTTATAGAGGAGAAAGTAGGGAAAAGCCTCGAAGATACATGTACAGGGGAAAAATTCCTGAATAGAACAGCAATGGCTTGTGCTGTAAGATCGAGAATCGATAAATGGGACCTCATAAAATTGCAAAGCTTCTGCAAAGCAAAAGACACCGTCAATAAGACAAATAGGCCACCAACAGATTGGGAAAGGATCTTTACCTATCCCAAATCGGATAGGGGATTAATATCCAATATATATAAAGAACTCAAGAAGGTGGACTCCAGAAAATCAAATAACCCCATTAAAAAATGGGGCTCAGACCTGAACAAAGAATTCTCACCTGAGGAATGCCGAATGGCTGAGAATCACCTGAAAAAATGTTCAACATCCTTAATCATCAGGGAAAAGCAAATCAAAACAGCCCTGAGATTCCACTTCACACCAGTCAGAATGGCTAAGATCAAAAATTCAGGTGACAGCAGATGCTGGCGAGGATGTGGAGAAAGAGGAACACTCCTCCATTGTTGGTGGGGTTGCAAGCTTGTACAACCACTCTGGAAATCAGTCTGGTGGTTCCTCAGAAAAGTGGACATAGTACTACCAAAGGATCCCCCAATACCTCTCCTGGGCATATATCCAGAAGATGTCCCAACCAGTAAGAAGGACACATGCTCCACTATGTTCATAGCAGCCTTATTTACAATAGCCATAAGGTGGAAAGAAACCAGATGCCCCTCAACAGAGGAATGGGTACAGAAAATGTTGTATATTTACACAATGGAGTACTACTCAGCTATTAAAAAAATGAATTTATGAAATTCCTAGGCAAATGGATGGACCTGGAGGGCATCATCCTGAGTGAGGTAACACAATCACAAAGGAACTCGCACAATATGTACTCACTGATAAGTGGATATTAGCCCAGAAACTTAGGATATCCAAGATATAAGATACAATTTGCTAAATGCATGAAACTCAAGAAGAATGAAGACCAAAGTGTGGACACTTTGCCCCTTCTTAGAAATGGGGACAAAACACCCTTGGAAGGAGTTACAGAGACAAAATTTGGAGCTGTGACGAAAGGATGGACCATCTAGTGATTGCCATATGCAGGGATCCATCTCATAATCAGCTTCCAAATGCTGACACCATTGCATACACTAGCAAGATTTTGCTGAAAAGACCCAGATATAGCTGTCTATTTTGAGACTATGCCAGGGCCTAGCAAACACAGAAGTGGGATAGCACTTTTGGGATAGCATTGAAAATTTAAACGAGGGAAATACCTAATAAAAAATAAATTAAAAAAATAAATAAATAAAAATAAAATTTTAATCACTAGTCAACTAAATGAAGTAAAGCCACCTTTGATCTACCTCTGATATACTTTCTGTGGCTAAGACAAAGAGATAACCTAAATGGAAGAACGACTGATTTTTGTTACTGGTTTCAAAAGTTTCCTTGGCTAGTTTTAATGTTTCAGAGATAGAGTAACCCAGGGCACCATGACAAAAACCTATGATGGAGGAGCCCTATACATCTCTAAATAACCAGAAATTGGAAGAAAAGAAAAGAAAAAAGGTTAGTTTCATTATCATTTCATGTGTGCATTCCCTATGACATAAATTTCTTTCAGTAGTTTTGCCTTCTATTAGGTCATCCTCTACCAACTAACCTGTAACTGGAAGTCAAGTCTAAAATGCATGGGTATTGTGGAGTGGTTTATCCAAGGTGCAACATATATTTACTGAATTTTCTAATTTTTAATCAAGTTTCAAATTCTCTAAATCGAATTTGTGTTTGACTTTGAATTTTGTGTTCAGTTTTCTGTGTGTATGGAGAGTGCTATAGTGTGAACTCAAGAGTTGATGTATTATAATCAGGTTCTCTCCTGGGTAATGAGTTTGGATGGTAAGGGAGGGGTCAAGAGTTACACAAAAAGTTTCCATGACACCCTCATCCTCTGGCATGATTCTTTAGCACTGTACATCTCTTTAAGAAATGTTTTGTCAGTTCTGAGGTCTTTATTTTTATTATCCACACTGATATATTTCACATGCTTATTAGTTTCTAAAGTATAACGATAACTTTTTTTGGAATAAAGAGAGAAAAGAAAGACTAAGTTGTTCTTTTCAAGTATTGGAAGATTTCTTTTTTTTTAAATTAGGTATTTATTTCATTTACATTTCCAATGCTATCCCAAAAGTCCTCCACCCACACCCTCACCTCTTTCTCACCCACTCACTCCTACTTCTTGGCCCTGGCGTTCCCCTGTACTGAGATAGATAAAGTTTGCACGACCAATGGGCCTCTCTTTCCACTGATGGCCCACTAGGCCATCTTCTGCTACACATGCAGGTAGAGACACGAGCTCCGGGGGGTACTGGGTAGTTCATATTATTGTTCCGCCTATTGGGTTGCAGATCCCTTTAGCTCCTTGGGTACTTTCTCTAGCTCCTTCATTGGGGGCCCTGTGATCCATCCAATAGCTGACTGTGAGCATCCACTTCTGTGTTTGCTAGGCCCCGGCATAGTCTCTCAAGAGACAGCTATATATGTGTCCTTTCATCAAAATCTTGCTAGTGTACGCAATGGTGTCAGCGTTTGGAGGCTGATTATGGGATGGATCCCCGGATATGGCAGTCTCTAGATGGTCCATCCTTTTGTCTCAGCTCTTCAACAGAAACAAAATGAAGTAAAAATGAAGTCATTTCCGATGCTATTGGCAGATTGTACTGTGGAGACCTTAATAGAGTATCAGTTAATTAAATATTACCAGGATCATCCTCTGCCACAAGTTGCAATATACACTTCCAAATGTTCCTAAAAATCAGAGATACCTGTTCAATCCCTCTGAACTGGGTAATCATGTGTGTAGCACATGGTGATGATGATTGTAAAAGATACTGAGTTACATCATGGATGACTTGAGTGACTGATGAGGGTAAACAGTAGTTACCATCTAAAATGTACTTTGCTACAACCCTTTAGATATCATTATTGTATGTAATTGGTGTAATTCAGAACATACTAAGAATGAAGGAACAAATAAAATATGGCAGTTTTTCTTAAGAATTTGGGTACTTTTATTGAGGAAACATACAAAAAGACAAGAAAAATGTAGAGATATAGAGAAGTAGTATGTATTTCAGAAGAAACAACAACAACAAGAAAAAAACAGAAAAGCAATTCTGAGAGCAATAGCTAACTGCAATAAAAATGGGAGCTGTATAATAAGGTGGAGAGTACTGGAATATAAACACATATTGAAAATTTAACTGTACTTCTTTGTTTAATTATGAGGAGCAGCAATTTTTTGATGTACCAAGGAGTGCAGTCCAGAATTTAGAACATTCTCGAATACGGCAGGAAGATAGGTTAACTTGACAGTTTCCAGGGCTGTAATGGAAGTGCATTGATAAGAAATCTTCACTACTACCAAAATTTTGTGTATAGGTACTTAAGGAGACAAGGTTTTGTGTTTTGTTTTGTTTGTTTGTTTGTTTGTTTGTTTAATTGAGGCATTGAATGAACAACCATTTCTTCATTCACACAGGCTACTCTGGAGAATTAATACAGGTCACTGGAATCTTGCAGAATGTCAGTGACATCAAGCAGAAATAAAATGTTCTGCATAAATTCAGTGATCCATGTTGCACTGAGATTTCTTGGAAGGATATTGTTAGCTTCGGTAATAAAGAGGGAGAATAATGCAGGGACCCTAGTTTGGACAGAATCAAGCTTAAATGGCAATTAGCAACAATGAATCTACTGTCCACGAGAAAATTTCAGAGACAATCATATTCATTAAATTAGTAGATGTTTGTTATAACACCATAATAACAAACACCAGCAAAATAGCTTCATCAGTGATAAACTTAGAATCTGAAAAAAAGATTTTTGAGCACAGCAGATTCTTCTCTTGATCCTCTTTTCAATTAGTTAGATTTAAATAAGCTATTGATACCACATAATATTTAAAGTTCATTCAACTATAAAATGTATGAGTATATGAATAATTAAGATTGAAGACATCATTATAATGTAGCAAATGACAGGCTTTTAAACTATACTGTGTAACTGCAGCTTAAGTATAACCAGTTTAAAATGACTAAGTAAACTATTATTTCAAAAAAAGAAAAAAGAAAAAAGAAAAAAGAAAAAAGAAAAGAAAAAGAAAAACGTCCTTCTATATTATGTAAGGGTTCTGAATTTGGCAACTGGTTAACATATCCTCTTAAAATATGTAATTAAACATGCACAAAAACGGTGAAAGCCAGAAGCTACTGAGACTGTGAATCAATCAGTATACATTTCATATAACAGATTGTGAAATCATGGGTAGAATCAAAAGTTTTCTGAAGTACTTCAGTGCCTAATCACAGTCCCTTAAAAGGAAACAAATAATGTGAAAAACAACACTTTGAATTGAATTATTGGAGAAATAATGAAAAAAAGGATGTTTTGTGTTGTAAAAATATACATTCTATTACATACTGAAGATAATTTTGTAGAGTATAGAACCATTAAAAAACAATTGCTTTATTAAATATTTAAGTTACACTTTAAAATAATTCAAAATAATCATATGAATATAACAATTGTACAAGCATTAGAATTACTGACATTCAAGAGGATAGTTATGTATTAAAGAACATGAATGTATATGTCAGGTATGGCTGTTAGCACAAAATAAATAGAAAATACGTAACCCTGACAAAGCATAAGCCTTGATGTGAACTTAAAATGATTTTACAAGAAATATCATGTTCTATATATTAAAGTTTAAAAAATCACCTAATTTATAAAAAATATCTTTACAGACAAGATGAAGGTACAAATTTTGAAATAAAAAGTTTATCCTGTATTATGTAGACATCTTCTAAATGGTGTTTGTAAATCAATAAATCTGTCTTTATGAGTGAAACAAACTCAGTTATTTTGTACTCTAAAAACATATTTAATGTTTAAAAAGGTAATCAGTATGTAGTATACAAATTATTATATTTAAAATTATTGTAATTTAAAATATAAACTTGTAAGATTGAGATAAGGAAAACATTGTACTTTCGAACAATAACATTTTATAGAGAAACTGAAACCTTCCTGCATTTCTGATAGACAATAGACACTTCAAAATGTGGTTTTATAATTTTTATAAAATGATAATCGACTTCATTATATGCATAATAAATCCACCTTTTAATTAAAAATATCCATGAGTGAATTTCTAACAACTCTATTTATAAGACATTTAACTAGAAACGACTCTATGTTATCTCTCCTGCGAATGGAGATATGCTTCTGCAGTTAAGAGCAATTGCTTCTCCTGCAAGAGCTCTCTTCTAATCCCAACACCTATATGGCAAGTAAGAACTTCCTGTAACTCCAGTTTGAAGAGATCTGATTCCTCTTGTTGTATCCAGAAACAGCACATACACACACAATGCCCAGATACATGTGTGGGCAAACCCACCCAAACACATATAATAAAGCATGAAAAATAAAATTTATTAATCAGAGAGAATGAATTATGATATATTTCTATGCCGTATATATAGATATACATTATATATACATATGTATACATATACATGCATTATATATATATATATATACATACATACATATATACATATACATATACATATACATATACATATACATATACATATACATATACATATACATATACATATACATATACATATACATATACATATACATATACATATACATATACATATACATATACATATACATATACATATACATATACATATACATATACATATACATATACATATACATATACATATACATATACATATACATATACATATACATATACATATACATATACATATACATATACATATACATATACATATACATATACATATACATATACATATACATATACATATACATATACATATACATATACATATACATATACATATACATATACATATACATATACATATACATATACATATACATATACATATACATATACATATACATATACATATACATATACATATACATATACATATACATATACATATACATATACATATACATATACATATACATATACATATACATATACATATACATATACATATACATATACATATACATATACATATACATATACATATACATATACATATACATATACATATACATATACATATACATATACATATACATATACATATACATATACATATACATATACATATACATATACATATACATATACATATACATATACATATACATATACATATACATATACATATACATATACATATACATATACATATACATATACATATACATATACATATACATATACATATACATATACATATACATATACATATACATATACATATACATATACATATACATATACATATACATATACATATACATATACATATACATATACATATACATATACATATACATATACATATACATATACATATACATATACATATACATATACATATACATATACATATACATATACATATACATATACATATACATATACATATACATATACATATACATATACATATACATATACATATACATATACATATACATATACATATACATATACATATACATATACATATACATATACATATACATATACATATACATATACATATACATATACATATACATATACATATACATATACATATACATATACATATACATATACATATACATATACATATACATATACATATACATATACATATACATATACATATACATATACATATACATATACATATACACATACACATACACATATACATATATACATACACATACACATATACATATATACATACACACACATACACACACACATGCACTTATACAAAATTACAGATAAATATATCATGAGTGAACTATAGGTACATGGGTTTCAAAATGCCTGTCCACAAAGGGCACATAAAATATATACTTTTTATACAACTTTAAAACAGAACTTAAATACAACAGAGAACATTGTCCTAGGAAAACACTTCTCTCATATGTTAATGAAATTACTAAATTCAACATTCTGTTAACTTAGAATTTGTATCCTTAATTTATGCTACAATATAATTTTGGGTCATTAATATAAACTTTATTTCTGTCTGTAAAGAATTAAAACATAGCTTCAACAAAATATATATGTTAGAATGTTGATATATGCAGGTGATATTGACAATGGATCTAGAAGTCAAAATTAAGACTCCCAACAGCTAGAGATGTACTTATCCAATGTTGTGAGCTGTCTGATATGGGTGCTCTGAACAGAACTTGGTACCCTAAATTAGCATAATGCATGAGTCACTAATGGGTCTTCTCCGTAGCCCTGCTTTAAAAAGTAAGTTAATTAATTTAACTTTACATTTAACTAATTATTAATTTAGTTTTACGTTTTTATTCAGTGCATGTGGGTTGTGTTTATGCAGAAGTCAGAGGAAAATTTGTGATTCCATTCTAGCGTATATATTGTAGTGTCCAAGGATCAAGTGCAGTACTCCAGGATTAGCAGCAAGCACTTTTATTCACTGTGCCTTCCTTCCAACCCTATTTAATATTTAAATTACTAAAGAATATATACCAAAAAATAAACTATTCAAAGTCATATTAATGGTAACTACAGACAAGAGCAGTTCAACTTGGATAAAGCATAGCTCTCACTATTTACATGGTGTCCGGAAAATAATTTTAATTACTAACAAAGGAACAATTATACTTCAGTGGATTTCTAATTTTGCTTTCTGCAGTGGTTTGAATAAGAATGACACCTGTCTCGAAAAAACGAAAAAAAAAAAAAAAAAAAAAAAGAATGACACCTGTGGGCTCATGTATTCCAGTGCTTGATCATAAGGGAATGGCACTACTTCAGAGAAATTAGAAGATGTGGCCTTGTACTAGTAGGTGAGGCCTTGTAGGAGGAAATATGACCTTGTCGGTGAAAGACTGTCAGATCAGTGCCAGTGTCTTATTCTTGCTGGTCCCTGTGAATCCAGTAATAGAATCCTCAGTGACTTCACCAGCACCTGTGTCTGCATGCCACCAGGCTACCCTCCATAACGACAGTGGACTGTAAGCAAATCACTCTTGAATGTTTTTCTTCACAGAGATAGAACACTGAAGAGAACACTTCCTCTGGTATTCTACCTGAAAACTTCTGCATTTCTTTTCCAGCCTTACTCACAATTGTTAGCAAATGGACTGGACTTTAACCTACTTCTTTAATTTGTCTGAATTATCATATCACTCCTGGATCTTATCACATGGCTCAAATTCATTGCTACTGCAGGAAGATGCCCTTGTGCAAGGTTCCATATTCTCATTTCAATTTAATACATAATTTTATAAGTTTTACCATCTAAAAATTTTTCTTTATAGTCTAAGTGTTTCAGGAAACTAGGTATTATTATCTTATAGATTCATTTACAATGAAAAAGGATTTTTTTCTTGTAAAAGCCTTACATATTTCTGATGAATAGTCAAATTATAAATGCCAGTCTTGGAAGGCAGCAAATGAGAACAATATTGAATGAATATGTGATTAGAGAAATATAAAATTAACACTTTAATTCATTTGAGCTATAATGAGTAATATGTGGCTGGCTTTTTTCCCATTTTAAATTCAGTGGCTCTTAATAATAACATGAAATAAAAGCTGTATATTTTTATCTGCCATCAGGGTCTTTCTGTTATAGTCTATCAGTGAATCACTAATGCTCTGACCCTGTGTAATGGCTTTCACTACTGTTCCTTTTAAAGCACCAATTGGTGATAATACTCTATCATAGCAGATCATGAAAACCAATTATTAAAGGAAAAGAATTCACCAAGCAAAATGCATAACTGGAAGTACTGGGAAAATAAAGAGGATTTAAAAAAATGTAAATAATTTCATATTTTATTTCTCCAGTGACATCTCTACAGTGAATATAAGTTAAAGTCTTTCTTCTACAGCAATGCTAGGTTGTTTGGGTGGTTCAGTCAAAGAAGGAAGGCCTCCAGATGGCTCAAAATAGAACCAGACACTTCTTGGCCCACGCTTTGGAACTTTCCCAGTTCTGAGTTCATTAGTATTATCTTCAATAACCTTGGTTGTTAGATCCTCATAGAAGTTGTCATTTATTTGAATCATTGGTGCATTTACACATCCTGAAGTATTCACCTTCCATAACAGTGAATAGTTTTTCAGGTATAGTGCATCTACCTTTTGTTCTAAGCATTCTCTGAAGGGTCTCCAGTCTCTCAGAATCTCAAGCATGCAAAGATACTAGTACATACATGAAACTGGCTTTTGATTATACATTGTATAAAAAGTTTTTACTTTGCATACTCTCATTAGAGGTAGTTCTAAAACTTCTGCCACCTTGTTCACAGCAGAGAGGAAAAACCTTCTATTCTGCCTTTGTGGTAGATCCAGGACAGGCAGCAGAGCTGCTTTATGCCCATCTGGGTAATTTTTTATTACTGCTTCCATTATCTTATACTTTCCTGGTGTAGAATCAAATGGAGTATCTGGGTAATTCTCAGGAGGATTACAATGCACAAATAAGGCTCCTCGCATGTATTCAGAACATGACTGGCCACAATATTCTCCTATCCTGGCTGCTCAAGTCTGGTTCTGAATGTAAAGAAGATTTTTTATAGTGAAGTAGTGTCTGGCTAGATCAATAGACAAGTAAATTTATTACACAATTTCAATTACAGTTTTTATAAACTTTACAAGAGAAGCAATAAACCATTTTCAAAATACATGCTGAAATACTTAAACACCTATATAATTTTTCTTCTAACAAGTTTTGAAGATTGTATTGCTTGTATAATATTAGTCTATTTGAACGAGTTTTTTAAAAAGTATTTCTCTAGTTATATTACAAAACAAGTATTTCTGTTGTTTTTCAAAAAATATTATTGATTTTGTATTCTAAGTTAAAAGTATCTTATTTAAAATAAGAGTATAATTTTCGAAAAATGCTATTATTCAATTAGATGAATTTTGAGCATAGTTAAATTGTATAGATGCAAATTAATCTTAACATAACTTTATTTCAATTTATGATGTTAATAAACGTGGTACTTTTAAGCAAATACAATGTTAAATAAATTTAGGTTTTAGAACATATAAATATTATTAATATTATCAAGAATCCCAGTATGTTATATAATATGTTTATTGTAAGTTTTATCAAGAATTAGCATAAAAACTAACATTCATTGAATAGCCATTTAATGTACTATGCAATTTTAACATAAAGTATATGAGACTAATAGTGGTAATTTAAAAATAGATTGATCATTTATTTTCTGTAATCCATATTTTAATGAAAGTGAACTAGATAGTCACATCTATCATTTCCAGGGTCATGTTTCTTTAGAAAGTCCTAGAATATTCTTTGACTTTCATATGTAGAAAATGAAGTGTTACCTCATCTCTTCCTATTTTTATTGAAATTATTATACCTATAAAATACTGGAGAGTTTAAATATCTCCAATCCTGCATGGATCATAAGCTTTAAAAACATTTTCCATAAACTGTCAATGTTGTACTTGAAAATAATCAGCTTACTACCTAAAAGTGTTACAACACTTTGTCTTCTATGGTCCCCCTCTAAAGGCTTTATAACTTGGGTTGAACACATTTCAAAGGTAAATACTAAGTAATCAACTCCTTTTATTATCCTGGAATATATTCTTGTCATCTGAACATGATTTACTATTTATTTAAAATGTTTCTGGTAGGTTTTCAAGGTTATTTTCACTGGGGGCATTATGATGTGGTTTGTAACTTTTACGAGAGGTATAGTATCTTTCTGCTCTTCTTTTCTTTCTTTCTGTGCTTTGACTTCCACATCTGGAGTTAGTTTTAGAGTGCAATTTGAAACAGGGAACCAATCATTTGTGCATTGTGGCTTGGTCCACACCTGGATCTTGGGGAATTCAGGCCCAGTGTCAGGGTCTGGTGACTCCTTATCTGTTAGTACTCAGAGCTAAAGGATGACAAAGGAAGTTTGGGATGTGTGCTAAGGATCTAGGAACCACTAATTGCCAGTGTCCCAAGCATATGGGAAGCAAAACTTGGGTGGGACATTTGTGGTTTACTTGTTGTTGCCAAGAATTGGATGATATGTAGAGGATTAGACTATGTGTTTGGGATCTGTGCTCCAAGCTTTTTATCTAAGCATCTGAATCAGGTAATGTTTAAGCAAATTGTATTAATATCATATATTTTTAATTAGTTTAGTGGTTATGTGACTAAGTTCAAATGATGTTTTTAACAGTGCTGTCCATAAATAAATACTTCAATAACCCTTAGATTGTTAACAAATAGTTCAGTATCTCTACATTTTTTCTATCGTTCTATGAGGTAAGTGATCAAAAATATCTATTAAATATAATTAACATAAGCATATACTTTTTAATTAAAGATGATTACTAAATATAATACACAGGTTCATGTATAAGTCCCAGTGACCACAGGACTACATATTAGTGACACATCCTTTATATAGGAGTATAGACTGAACATAATAATTTGTTTCTAATGAGCAAAATAAAACAAAATAATTGGGTTGCAAAACACTGGGAATTCCACTCCCTTTGGCTGTTACTGAGGCCTTCTTACTTGCTCAGCTCTATGAAATGAACTTTCATGTTGTGATGGTTTGTACATGCTCATCTCAGGGAGTGGCACTATTAGAAGTAGGTGTGGTCTTTTTGGATTAGCTGTGTCACTGTGGGTGTAGGCTTTAAGACCCTTATACTAGAGGCCTGTAAGTCAATATTCTGCAAGCAGCCTTCAGATGAAGTTGTAGAACTCTCAGCTCCTCCTAAACCACGACTGCCCAAACACTGCCATGCTCACTTCTTGATGTAATGTACTAAGTCTCTGAAACTGTAAGCAGCTCCAACTAAATTAAGGACCTTGGTCATATTATCTGTTCATAGAAGTGAAAGTCTAAGAAAGACCCACGTTTACCATGTTCTGTGGCAAGTCTGACACACAGAAAACAGGCAGAAGCAACAAGTCAGTGTGTAATTAGTGAGACAGCCTAACAATTTGTAAAAAGTCAGAGGCTACCATGAAAGGGCTATCAAAAAGAAGGATCTTTATAATTAAAATATTAGATTAACAACAGGCTCTGTGAAGGCCAAAAGTAGAATACTCAGAAACTTGAACTCAGAGATTTGGTCTACTTGCTTTGGGACATGACAGCAATTATGAGCTTATTTCACTAAAATTAAGAATAATTTAATGCATGAGAATAAGTAAATAGTGCACTCAGGATTGTAATAGGGGTTATAAATTGGAAAGGGCAGAAATTCATATTTATAAGTATTAAAAATGATCTTTATGTACTTAGTGTGTTTAGAAACAAACAACTCATTTTTAATGTTTTTTCTTTATTTTTGATAATTTCATATAGGAATACAATGAAGGATGATCACATCTACTTTTCATTTCCCAGTATTTACCAATACCCATATGTACTCATCAATTCAACCCCATCTACTTCATACTTATGTTTGTTTGAAAGCCCAATAAGTTGAATTATTGCCGCTTAAGTGCATATGGATGTGTGGCCATTCATTGGGTCGACCCAACTTACGAGGGGACACATTCTGATTTACATGCTTCTATTGTATTTTTAGTGTTTTCTTTATTTTTTTTTTCTTTTAAAGATTTTAGTGTATTTAAGTTTGGGTTTTTAATTTAAGCTTTAATTGACGTCAGAATTGGGTGTTCAGATCAGAACATCCACAGTGACACAGCTAATCCAAAAAGACCACACCTACTTCTAATAGTGCCACTCCCTGAGATGAGCATGTACAAACCATCACAACATGAAAGTTCATTTCATAGAGCTGAGCAAGTAAGAAGGCCTCAGTAACAGCCAAAGGGAGTGGAATTCCCAGTGTTTTGCAACCCAATCATTTTGTTTTATTTTGCTCAATAGAAACAAATTATTATGTTCAGTCTATACTCCTATATAAAGGATGTGACACTAATATGTAGTCCTGTGGTTCAGATCAGATTCATGGGATTATTTCGATATATTTATATCTGTTAAGAGATAGAGAGAAAGTAATATTGAAAGAAACAAAGAAATAAAGAAAAAGATTGAAAGAGTGAGAGTGAGAGAGTGTGAGAGGAAGGAAGGAAAGAAGGAAGGAAGGAGGGGAGAGTGAGAAATTGATAGATAAAAAAAGAAATAAAACAAATAAAGTCAAAACATAAAGAAAAAGAGAGACAGAGAGATAAAGTTCGGAAGAAAGGAAGAAACAGAAAGAAAGAAAGAAAGAAAGAAAGAAAGAAAGAAAGAAAGAAAGAAAGAAAGAAAGAAAGAAAATAAGAGAGGGAAAGGGAGAAAGAGGGAACGATTCAGAGATGGAAACATATGGAGAAAGACAGAATTTATGAAATATACAAAATTAATTAAAAATAAATAAATAAATGAATGAATAAACGTTTTAGGGATTTTTCAGCTTTATGTGTATTCATTTTAGATTTCTATGGTATTATAAAAGGATTTGTAGAGTTTTAGAAAAGTGTATTAGAGTTTCTTGTTTTTTAGGCTTCTATTTTATTTTTAGTGTTTTCTTTTTTTTTTTTAATGAACTTTAATGATTTCGCAAAGCTGGAAAACAGTAAGAGATACAAAGAAAAACCCAATATAAAAAACTCAAAAAAAATTAATAAACAGAGGGAGAGAGAGTCAGAGCGAGAAATAGAGAGTGAGAGAGACTGAGAGAGACTGAGAGTGAGAGAGAGAGATAGAAACTTAGAAAGAAAAAACAAACAAGGAAAGAAAAAGAAAAAACAAAGAGAGAGAGATAGAGGAAGAAAGGTAGGAAGAAAGGAAGAACGGAAGGAAGGAAGGAAGGAAGGAAGGAAGGAAGGAAGGAAGGAAGGAAGGGAGAGAGAAAGAAGGAAAGGAACAATGGAAGAAATAGAAAGAAAGAAAGATAGAAAGAAAGAGAGAGAGAGAGAGAAAGAAAGAAAGAAAGAAAGAAAGAAAGAAAGAAAGAAAGAAAGAAAGAAAGAGAAAAGGAGAAGATTCAGAGATGGAAACAGGGAGAAAGACAGAATTTATAAAATATAAAAAAATAATTAAAAAAAAACAAACATACAAATAAATAAATGAATAGATAAATAGATAAACAAATAAACAAATAAATATTTTAGGCAAATTTCGGCTACACGTGTATTCTTTTTAGATTTCTATGGTATTTTAAAAGGTTTTGTAGAGTTTTTAGAAAAGTGATTTAGAGTTTCTTGATTTTCAGGATTCTATTGTATTTTTAGTGTTTTCTTTAAATGATTTTAGTGTATTTAAGTTTTGGTTTTTAATTAAAGCTTTAATTGATATCAGCCTTGTCCAGGGTGATCAGACAGGATACATGGGATTATTTCGATTTATTTATATCTGTTAATAGATAGAGAGAAAGTAATACAGTTAGAAACAAAGAAATAAAGAAAAAGAATGAAAGAGAGAGAGTGAGAGGAAGGGAGGAAATAAGGAAGGAAGGAAGGATTGAAGGAAAGATGAAGGAAGGAAAGAAAGAATGAAGGAAAGAGGGTAGAGAGAGAAAAATGATAGAAAAAATAAATAAAGTCAAAAAATAAAGAAAAAGAGAGACGAAGAGATAAAGTTAGGAAGGAAGTAGGAAATAGAAAGAAAGAAAGAAAGAAAGAAAGAAAGAAAGAAAGAAAGAAAGAAAGAAAGGAAGGAAGGAAGGAAGGAAGGAAGGAAGGAAGGAAGGAAGGAAGGAAGAAGAAAGAAAGAAAGAAAGAAAGAAAGAAAGAAAGAAAGAAAGAAAGGGAGAGAGAAAGAAAGAGAGAAAGAGAGAAAGAGAGAAAGAGAGAAAGAGAGAAAGAGAGAAAGAGAGAAAGAGAAATACAGAATTTATTAAATAAATTAGTAATCATAAATAAATAAATAAATAAATAGATATCTTAGGCATATTTTGGCTTATTGTGTATTCTTTTCAGATTTCTAGAGTATTTCAAAAGTTTTGTAGAGTCTTTAGTATAGTGATTTAGATTTTCTTGTTTTTCAGGCTTCTAATTTTTTTTGTTCTGTTTTGTTTTGTTTTGTTTTGTTTTTTTAATGATGTTACTGTATTTTAGGGTTTCGATTTTAATTTATGCTTTAAGTGATTTCATTTTTAATGCATTTTACTGTATTTCTTATAGTTTTGTTTTTGTTGTTGTAATTTTTGTTGTTCTCTTTTTTCCAAAAAAAATTTAGGGTTTTATATTTGGCGTTTCATTGTTTTGGTTTTGCCAGGCAGTGTTGACCAGGCCTTTAATTCAAACTATTGAGAGGCAGATGTAAGTGATCTTATTTTTTTTTTTTTTTTTTTTTTTTACTTTGAGTTCAGCATGGTCTCTATAGGAGGCTAGAGGACAATAAGAGATACACAGAAAAACCCAATCTAAAAACCTCAAAAAAAAAAAAAAAAAACAGAGGGAGAAAGAGACACAGAGAAAGAGAGACACACAGAGAGAGAGAGTGATAAGGTCAGAGAGAGAGAGATAGAGACACACAGAGAGAGAGAGAGGGTCAGAGAGAAAGAGAGAGAGAGAGAGAGAGAGAGAGAGAGAGAGAGAGAGAGAGAGAGAGAGAGAGAGAGAGAGAAAGAGAAGAAATTTAGAAAGAAAAAAAAACAAACAAGGAAAGAAAAAGAAAAAAATAAGAAAAAGAGGGAGAGATATAGGAAGGAAGGAATAAAGGAAGCAAGGTAGGAAGGAATGATCAAAGAGAGAGAGAAAGGAAGAAAGAAACAAAGAGAGGAAGGGAGAAAGAGAGAAAGAGACAGAAAAAAACATAGGGAAAAAAGAAAAAATTTATAAAATTTACAAAATTAATTTAAAATAAATAAACAAACAAACGTTTTAAGGATATTACAGGTTCATGTGTATTCTTTTTGGATTTGTATGGTATTTTAAAAGTATTTGTAGAGTTTTTAGAATAGTGATTTAGAGTTTCTTGTTTTTCAGGCTTCTAATGTATTTTTAGTGTTTTCTTTCTTTTTTTAATGATTTTAGTTTGTTTAAGTGTTTGGGTTTTTAATTAAGGTTTAATTGACTTTAGACTTTTCCTAGGTGATAAGATAAGATGCATGGGATCAATTCAAAATATTTATATCTTTGTGACAGAGGGAGAAAGTAATATAGAAAAAAAAAAAACCAAAGAACTAAAGAAAAAGAAAGAAAGACAGAGAGAGTGAGAGATAATGATAGGAAGGAAGGAAGGAAGGAAGGAAGGAAGGAAGGAAGGAAGGAAGGAAGGAAGGAAGGAAGAAGGAAGGGAGAGTGAGGAAAAGATAGAAAAAAGGAAAAAAAATAAAGACAAGAAATAAAGAGACAAAGAGATAAAGTTAGGAAGAGAGGTGAAAGAGAAAGAAAGACAGAAAGAGAGAAAGTCAAAATTTATTAAATAAATAAGTAATTATGAATATAAATAAATACATAAATAAATAAATAAATATCTTAGGCATATTTCGGCTTCTTGTGTATTCTTTTCAGATTTCTAGAGTATTTCAAAATTTTTTAAGGACTTGAGTATAGTAATTTAGCGTTTCTGGTTTCGAGATTCTAATGTATTTTTTTTTGTTCTGATTTGTTTTGTTTTGTTTGTTTTTTTAATTATGTTAGTATACTTTAGGGTTTCAGTTTTAATTTATGCTTTAACTGATTTCATTTTTTGAAGTATTGTACTGTATTTCTTGTAGTTTTTTTGTTGTTGTTGTAATTTTTGTTGTTCTCTTTTTTCCAAAAAAAAAAAAAATTAGGGTTTTATCTTTGGTGTTTCATTATTTTGGTTTTGCCAGGCAGTGTTGAACATGCCTTTAATTCCAACTATTGAGAGGCAGATGTAAGTGATTTTTTTAATCAGAGTTCAGCATGGTCTCTACAGGAAGCGGAGGACAGTAAGAGATACACAGAAAAACCAAATCAAAAAGACTCAAAAAATAATTAACAGAGGGAGAGAGGGAGAGAGAGACAGAGAGAGAGAGAGAGAGAGAGAGAGAGAGAGAGAGAGAGAGAGAGAGAGAGAGAGAAAGTTAGAAAAAAACAAACAAAAAATGAAAGAAAAAGAAAAAAGAAAAACTGGAGAGAGAGAGGATGAAAGGAAGAAGGATGGAAGGAAGAAATGAAGGAAGGAAGGAAGGAAGGAAGGAAGGAAGGAAGGAAGGAAGGAAGGAAGGAAGGAAGGAAAGAAAGAAGGAAGGAAAGAAGGAAGGAAGGAAGGAAGGATGAGAGAGAGAAAGAAAGAAAGAAAGAAAGAAAGAGAGAAAGAGAGAAAGAGAGTCAGACAGAGACAGAGACAGAGACAGAGATAGAGGAAGGGATAAAGAGAGAAAGATTCAGAGACAGAAACATAGGGAGAAAGAGAGAATTTACAAAATATACAAAATAAATTTAAAATAAATAAATGAGTGAATGAATGTATGAATGAATGAATGAATGAATTAATGAATAAATAAATAAATAAATAAATAAATAAATAAATAAATAAGCAAACGTTATAGGGATATTTTGGCTTCATGTGTATTCATTTTAGATTCCTATGGTATTTTTAAAGGATTTGTAGAATTTTTAGAAAAGTGATTTAGAGTTTCTTCTTTTTCAGGTTTCTATTGTATTTTTAGTGTTTTCTTTATTTTTTAAATGATTTTATTTTATTTAAGTGTTTGGTTTTTAATTTAAGCTTTAATTGACTTCAGCCTTGTCCTGTGAGATCAAATAGGATGCATGGGATCATTTTGAAATATTTATATCTTTTTAGAGATTGAGAGAAAGTAATACAGAAAGAAACAAAGAAATAAAGAAAAGAATGAAAGAGGAAGAGAGTGAGAGAGAGTGAAAGGAAGGGAGGAAAGAAAGAAGGAAGGAATGATTGAAGCAAGGATGAAGGAAGGAAAGAAAGAAGGAAGGAATGAGGGGAGAGTGAGAAAATGATAGAAAAAAAGAAAAAAGCAAATAAAGACAAAAAATAAAGAGAGAGACAAAGAGATAAAATTAGGAAAAAAGCAGGAAAGAGAAAGAAAGAAAGAAAGAAAAAAAGAAAGAAAGAAAGAGAGAGAGAGAGAGAGAGAGAGAGAGAGAGAGAGAGAAAGAAAGAAAGAAAGAAAGAAAGAAAGAAAGAAAGAAAGAAAGAAAGAAAGAAAGAAAGAAAGAAAAAGAAAGAGGGAGAGGGAAAGGGAAAGGGAAAGGGAGAGGCAGAGGGAGAAGAATGTGGGTACATTCAGATTGTCTGCCTTATTGTTTTGGTCAGTGTTTCAAACCTAAAAAACCAAACAAACAAACAAACAAACAAAAAAAAAAGCGTAAAATTCTAAAAAAGCATATGATACAGGAAGGTATTAAACTAACACAGATCAGCCTGCTTCTGAATGCTAGTCTTAAAAGGGAATACTCTATATTAGGATCTTTTGGTTTTTTTATTTGTTATGTAAAAGATTTTAAAAGTTTTTCTCTATGGGATATGTGTGTGTATGTGCGTCTGTGTGTGTCTGTGTGTCTGTGTATCTCTGTGTCTTTGTCTGTGTGTGTGTGTTTGTGTGTGTGTGTGTGATCAGATTCTCTGGAACTACAATTGCAGATTGTTGTGAACCACTATGTGAGTGCTAGAAATTGAACCCTGTTCCTCTTCAAAAGCAACCAGTGTTCCTAAGCTGTGAGCCATCTTCTCAGTCCCTTCTGCCTCCTCTAACCTCCACTTCTCTGTTCATCTTACCCAGATATGTCTTTCATACCTACTTCTTCTGACTGTTTTTATTTGGTTAATTCCCCTTTGCTTTTCTCTTGTTTCCTCAACTCCTTCTTCAAAATTCTGCACTTCCTTTTGCTTTGGAAGATTCTCACCTAATTTAAATCCAGACTTTAGGGCATGTATTTAAAAATTTTGCTAGTTATTCTGACAATGCTTTCCTCTTGATGTCACCACTTGGGTAATGCTTTTACTCCTCTGCTTCTCATTTGGCAAAATATCATGGAGTCAGAGTGATTTACTTTTTTTCCTCATTTGCTTAATATGTCAGCATGCCCTGCTTATAGTCTATGGTACAGCCGCTGTTTAACTTTCATAATTTTGGGTTATGTATTAATTTTTCCGGGAGTTCCAGATTGAATAGAGGGGGTTATTCCTCCAGATGATACTGACAGGCATGATTTAGAGTAGTCAGAAATAGAAATACTCAATTTTCCCAATATTGTAATCCTTTAAAACACAGCTCCCAAACCATAATGTTATTTCATTTCAACTTCAAATTATAATTTTGTTATAGTCATCGATTGTAATGTATATATCTTATAAACAAGATATTTGATATGGGATACTTTTAAAAAGGTTGTTTGAGCCCTGAGAGGAGTCTCAACCAATGGTTTGAAAACCACTAATCTGGACACGATGGGGGTACCATTACCAATATAGAGTGTTTACTAGTGTTGCTGGGAAGATGTCTCCCTCACTTGAAGGCAGAGGGAGTTCCAAGAACAGGCTTTTTCTGAGTCCCCATACTTCTGTCCAAACCTGTACACCTTGTTGATGATCACTGAAGTATCAAATGGCCATACTTAGTAAATTAGAGTAATCTTGTTTTCTTTTAAAATCTAGAAAATGATGATTCTAAAACTGGTTCCACTAGCTAAAAGCAGTGGCTGGCACTCTTTCTAGGGATCCCTTATGTAGTGTTCCTTTATATCTCCAAGGCCAACAGCAGATGGCAGAGTCCCTCCTGGGCTGTATTTCTCTGATCTATTCTCACCTGCTATGCTGCTTTCTTTCACGAAGAGTGCACATGATAATACTGAACTCATCCCGTCTTTAGTCAGCACAAATAGCCTATTTTTTTTCCTCTATGGCCCAGTTGCTCATGATTTTGAGACATAATCATACATCTTGTATTGACAAAAAGAATGACACTGATTTCTAGTATATAATGAAGCATATTTTGCATGACTTCTTTTCAGGAGCCAGGAAATTCAAGATGAAGACACCATCAGTAGATGAAGAAATACTCGTTGGATGTTGCCCTCACAGAAGGGATCCAATGGGCTAGTAACAAGGAAACAAACTCCCTGTCATAATTAAACCTTTTCTATGACAGCATTATTCATTGATTTTTATTTGTAGGTCCTATCCCTCCTGACCCAGTCCAATTTTTCCAAATATATTAAAACCTGAGGATTAGTCTACAGAAAATTACATTTGCAGAAACACATTGAAGCATTATATGAAAGTGAATATTTGAAAATCTATAGTAGTGTGGGGGCAATATTCTTTATACCTCATGTACACTTAAAATCTCTAGCTACTTTCTTCCCTGTGAAAGCATGGCAGCCCACTGAGTGACTTTTTTTTGATGCATAATGATATACAAAACTTAATCACTTTGCCATATCCTGTCACCCATATCCAGCTCAAAATGCAACATCCACATGAGAGTAGAAACATAAATAAATTTAATAGTGTCTTGAAGCTAAAATTCCCAATTTAATCAAACCATCATTTAGAATCAGCTACTTAATACCAATGTGCTTTAAATGTACAAGTCACTGGGCTTTGTTGTGACTCTTTGCACAGGTCAATAGTGACCTTTAACCATTTTCATCCTCCCCACTATCCTCCATTTCTATCTTCTTAGACCCCCTTGCTGGTGCCCTTACTCTTCCAAAATATCTCCTTTTATTTAATGTGCCTTATTAAAATTATAAATTGACAATTGTCATTTTGATTTTAGCTTGTCTCACCTAACACAATTTGATGAGAAATACCTCTCTCCTTTTTTCTCTCTCTCTCTCTCTCTCTCTCTCTCTCTCTCTCTCTCTCTCTCTCTCTCTCTCTCTCTCTCTCTCTCTCTCATTTTTAAGAAATTCATCCAGTGGGGCTGGCATCTATATTTCCTCCATAGCTTGTCTATTTCACACAGTATAACAATCAACATTGATGATATGGATGTGTAGAGGTGCTTCTTAGATTTTTTTAGAACGTAAATCAACCTGGGAAGATAGTACCTCAGATGAACACTGTCTCCATCACACTGGCCTGTGGTCACCTCTGTAAGGAATGATCTTTTGTTGGTGGCTGACCTGGAAGAATCTAACCCACTATGTAGTTAGGGTCATCCCCTATAAAGAGGATGTAATGTGTGGAGGGGACTGAAAAAACATTTTTTAAGCACTTAAGATCAATGTGGCATGAACAATTAAAGTACCCTCTAATTTGTAAGTAAATTCCATTCTTACCTATGTCCAGAATTCTGTCTACCCATATTTCAAAAGTAAAATTACATTATCTATTTCTTCCTGTTTTACTGCATTTAATCTACGAATTTCCTTGTAACCAGAAATGCTGGTAAATTTTAAAGACATTTAAAATGTGACTGGTAGATATCGGGTTTCTTTTAAGTTTAACTCAAATTTGAAAGCAGACCCAAGGTCTATGATTTCCTTGCACTTTACAAAGAATACATAATTCATGATTGCAATTGGCTTCAATGCAATGTATTCAATCCTATTAAATTCCAGCTTTGTTTGAATAAAAATTGTCCTCCTCTAACTGTGGGTTTTCATAAAGTGAATATTGTGCTATCCTGTGTGTTGCCTCAAGAGTCTGGCAACATTTCTGATTCCAAGAACAGCTTAAAGATAACCAAGGGAAAGACTGGTACAGGAAAAATAACCACCAAGTATGTTGGCATGCCAGACACCGAAGACTTTCACAGAAGGAAAATAAAAAAAAAGTAAACAAACAAAAAAAAAACAAAACAAACAAACAAACAAGAAAAGCAAATACACAATAAAAATGGTGCAAGAGTGAATCTACTTGAGCAGCATGTGAATCAGGAAATCAGGCCATTTTTATAGGGATTCATTTATTCAATTATTCAATTATTCAATTATTCATTTATTCATTTATTCATCTATTCATCTATTCATCTATTCATCTATTCATCTATTCATCTATTCATCTATTCATCTATTCATCTATTCATCTATTCATCTATTCATTTATTCATTTATTCATTTCATTTATTCATTTATTCATTTATTATTATTTATTCATTTCTTCATTTATTCGTTTAATTTATTCACTTATTTGCGTATTCGCTTATTGATTTATTCATTTATTTATTCGTTATTTATTCGTTTATTCGTTTATTCGTTTATTCATTCATACATTCATTCATTTATTCATTTATTTATTTATTTATTTATTTATTTATTTATTTATTTATTTTGGATTTCTAGGAGGCCATATGAAAATATAAATTCTAGATGCTCAACGTTTCTGAGTGTAACTCCAGAAGGAACCAGCCTGATAGGTGTTCTATGATGTAAGCAAGATAGGTGATGTCACAGAGAACTGGTCAGAGTTTGCACAACTATTCCACTTGGAGACACTAGAATTCCTTGAAGTCGTGTTCAGTATCTTCACAGTGGTGAGTGAAAGCCAGGTCAGCTCCTGACCCACAAAGTCGTTCCAGAGGCTTTTGGTACCTGGCCTGTTTCAGAAGACAGAATCTTGAACACTAGGATATTTTTGTGGGGTATGCACCTTTATGGAGTAACTTGGACTCTCATAGCTCCTTAAGGCTATATGTTTTCCCTCCTTTAGTGAGTAACTGTACATTCTAATTTCTCTCATGTTTGGATTCTAGGGGGATGGATGGTCTACATTATTTGATCTCATGAGTTTATTAACCTTGCTAACAATATCTCGTTCACAATTCCACTAATATGCCAAAACTTCCATTGTCCATGTGCATTTTAGAAGATATTAGTTCTAAATTGCTGATATGGCAAGGACTTGTTGTCCCAGAAAATGTTTAGATTACATGCTGAAACAGATTTTTGATAGTATTTAGATATTATATTTAGCATTAAATCTTTTCCTTTAAAAACAATGACTATTTACTCGAAAAATTGAAATATAAAGAATTCACATTGGTGGTTTGTTATGTTGCTGCTGAGAATGTTGAAGCCCTTTTTACTACCCTTTCCTTAGTAATCATGCACACACCCTGTTTCTACTCTTAATCAAACAAGCAAACACAATATCAAACTAAATATCCAACCAACCAAACAAGAAAATGGTGTGTTACTAAGATGAATGTTGTCTTTATTCTCAACTTTGCATGCCTCCTTGATTATTATTGGCAAAGGCCAACTCACTTCACTTATCCCTCCTGTAAGCCCCTGGCCAAGATATATTTTAGATGGCTGGGCAAGCCATCTTTTGTAAAATATCTCTTCATGATTAGGTATAATTCTATCCTCTTGGGATTGTTTCCCTGTATTTAATTTCTGACATAGAATAGATCCCTGTAAATAGAAGGTAGACTGAGGGAGAAAAATCACTGAATATTTAGAAATAAAACCAAGTAATGCTGAGGCAGAAGGTTTTCAAGTTCAAAGTCACCTTGTTAAAGGGTAGCCTATGTAACTTAATAAGTCTCTGTCTCAAAATAAGGGTAAAAACAGAGCCAGAATAAAGACCAAGGAATAAAACTGGTGATTTCTAATTAGGAAACTATAAGCTTGTCATACTGTGTTGTCATAAGGTAAAGGGGAAATTCCTGGATTAACTAACAATAGAATTCACAAAAGTAAAAGTCGTTTGCAATAGTGATTGTGTTTGACATCATGAGAATGTGTACATTTGGGATATGCAACAAACATAAAAATATATTTTTCAGAAATTATTCAGAAGCAATTTGTTTCTATTCACTGAAATTAACTAGTTGAATGGACTGTATGAGTACCTCTAACCCAAACACAGCAACACAGAATTCAAGATAAGGGGGCAGTAATAAATGTCTCTTCCCTCTCTGCAGCAAAACACATGTAAAGGTCAAAAGAATAACCCAATTCAAAACAGCAGTCACTCAAAAATAAATGTTTTCAATGTTTATTTTCCAGAAAAACCTTCAGCAAGTAAGTTTCAAGCCTTTGTCTTTTTATTGTAGGTCCAATGGTTAAAGGTGATAGAAAATGTATTGATACTTCAAAAGTTGCTGCAAATAGTGGCAATGTCCAATCAATCAGTAGTTGGGCCATTTCATATAAGTTACTGAATATTTTATTGTTGGACAGAATGGTCCTCGGATAGAGGATTTGTAGTTAGGCTTCAAAACGCTGAAAAAATTCTCTGGTAACCATTCCCAGGGAGTGTTGACAAGCTTACTTGCACATTGTAATTAGGTGCAGATCTTGCATCATAAGCCCCATAACTGTAGAGGGAGAAATGATCGCCATCAGGGCCGTGAAAAGCTGGCAGTGTATTCCAGACATTCAGGAAATTGCCATATACTTGAGAAAAATTAACTCCTCCAGTACTTCCACCACTTCCAGCTGCCCCACAAAAGTTTCCATTTGCTCCGATGTTATGTAGATTTTGTCCAAAACTGTTTTGGGTTGCTCCCACCGAATACTGACTTGACCCAAAGGCACTTGGGTTTGCCCCAAGAACATACTGGCTTATCCTGAAAACATGTGGGTTTGTCGCCAAAAACATTTTGGTTTGTCCAGATATTGTATGGATTTGCCACATGAGCATAGCAGTTTGTTCTGCAGGTATCTGAGTTGGTACCCAAACTATACTGGCCTGCCCCAAAAGCATTTGGACTTGTTCCAGAAGCATATTGGCCTATCCCATAAGCATCTGAGTATGTTCCAAAAGGATACTGGTTTGTACAGAAAGCATTTTGATTTGCCCCCAAAGCATATTGGTTTATCCCGAAAGTATTTGAAAATGCTGCCAAAGCATACTGGCTCACTCCTAAGGAATTTCCGTATGTTCCCAAAGTGTATTGGCTTATACTTAAGGTGTTTGGAAGAGTATACTGGCTTGCCAAGAAGGTATTTGGGTTTGCCTCCAGAGCACAATTGATTACCCATACAGTATTTGAGCTTGACCTCAAAGTATTACTGCTTGCCATGAAAGCAGTTGAATTTGTCAAAAAAAAAAAAAAAAAAACATTAGAGTTCGACTGGAAAGCATTGGGGGTATCCCTGAAACCACGGACAGTTGCCAACGGTACATCCGAGTTTGCTCTAGAAGTATATGAGTCAGCTCTGTGGGCATCTTGGTTGGCTTCTTGAGCATCGGGGTTAGCCATAGTGTGGAAGCTTGGGCTGCTTCCTCCTCTCCAATTGTTTTCTAACTCCACAGCTGGAACTGATTTTCTTGTCCTATCCTTAGCTATAGTCTTTCTTTTACTCAACTGTCTAGCTGTATATTCTTTAGGGTATGCCATTTTAACTTCACAACGACTGGAGCCAATGAAATGGTACCTGGTTTCTAAAACCTTTCTAACGGGGTTTTCATCCCTGTATTTGATAAAGCCGAAAGCTCTTCTTTCCTGCGTATCTGAACACAGTGGAAGCTCTATAGCCTCTATCTGCCCAAATGTGCCAAAGTAAGCTCTTATTTTTTCTTTAGACATCCGCGGGTTCAGCCCACCCACAAAAATCTTTTTATTGGAGAATTGAGATACCAGGGCTTTAGCCCTTTTAAATTTTATTTTCTTGCCATCAACTTTGTGGTCTTTCACTCGAAGCACCTTCTCTACTGTGGCACTGTCTTTGAAAAGCACGAATCCAAATCCCCTAGACAGACCAGTATTTGGGTCTGTTTTTATAATAAAGTCTATTACTTCACCAAACTTAGACAAGTATTCCAGAAGTACCTGCTTGCTCATTTCTTGGGAAAGTCCCCCGATGAACATCTTACTAGCATCCTGTTCGTTCTTGGTGGCACCGATTTTGAACCCTTCCCGAAATTGGTCTCTTTCATTATCCTTTCTCACAGCGAGACTGGCAGTATTCATGGTTTATAGGCTGGATGGAGGTGATTTGACTGTTGGATAAACACTGGCCTAGGCACAAATGGCGGGGGCATAGCTGTCCTCAGGGAGTCGAGGAAATTATTGCACAACCGTGACAAAATAGAAACAAGCATTATAACTAGAGACAAGGCAGGAGCTGCCTCTCATTCTAAATTGGGGGTGTGGGGGTGGGGAAGGATGCGGGGGGGGGCAGTGATAGTGTCTGATTTTTCCCTAAAAGGTGTTGATGCTTGCAATGTAAAAAGCAGCCCTACCTATAGACTTTCTTTTTGTGTTTATAACACCCCCAAAAGGAATAGTATGGTAGAAAAGGAAGCCTTTTCGATGTTGATTCTGTCTTTTCATGTTACATCTCTTTGAATTTTGTTAAAAACAATTTATTTTTCCTGAACATTTCTTTGAATGTTCAAAAAACTCTTCACTTCATACTTTAGATGTGCTTCATATTAATCTTCACTATTTGAAATAAAACTGAAATGGGAAAGTAATACAAAGTTGAGACATCCTACAGGAAAAACAGAATGTCTATGGGTTTGTATATTTTACCAAAGGACTCTAAAGGAACATTTTAAAATAAAAGCTTCACTGAGATTCATTTATAACATTTACCCTTTAAATGTAAAATGCATTTACATTGTAGTGATAATATTTAGGAAATGTGCCATCATCTTCTAAGTCTGTAAACCATTTAAGCAGTCACTCCTCATTTCTGGATGACCCACTTAATGGTATAATATGTTGGTTTTCTCTTTTATTTCTCATAATACTGTTTTCCAGATGCTGTAATATACAATAATATTTTCTTCTTTATCCATTGTGTGAATGTAGTAAATTTTGTTTTCATAATTTACAATATCACTTACCATTTTGTTTTTTTCCTTTATTCCATATATGAAAACATTCACACACACACACACACACACACACACACACACACACACACACACACACACAATTCACACACACACACACACACACACACACACACACACAGTGGACTTTTTTCTGGCAACCATTTTTGTTTGTTTGTTTGTTTGTTTGTTTCTTTCTTTCTTTCTTTCTTTTTTTCTTTCTTTCTATTTTTGTGGACAGTTAAATATATACTCCCCATTTTTCTCTTCTATTGAGAAAGCATTTAATATTGAGATTTTTTTCCCAATATTTAAAACACACAGATCAAATTTTAGAATTTTTTTTTCTTTTTTTTTGGGCAATTTCTGTGCTTGTCACTACCCATTAGATATAATGTACTTGTTTGTCTATTATTTCCTCCTTCTAATATTATTCCTATGAAAAGGGAGATTTTATGTGTCTCCATAATTTTTCCCAAAGTTCATGTATAGAACTATTCTAGAGGAATATTAATGTTTATGGCATCATTACTATGTTAAGAATCATGGCCAACTATCCCTCTCCAAATTGAAGGCTTAAATATTAAGAATAATTTAAATACCAGAAATTAAGCTACATTCTATAAATACCTTCAGGACTCGACAGTTGCAACTTACCACATAATGGTCTTTATGCTTGCCTCCTTGATTCAATGGATGGGACCAGTTTAAAGTTGGAAAATGTTGAATGTGAAGATATAAAATACAGCTTCATGGCATGATAGATGCCCCAGTGGAGGAAAGTTGAGAGCAGGGAAGTGGGTGTGGGTGGGTGAGTAGAGGAACACCCTCTTTTGAGCAGGGGGAGAGAGGATGGGATACAGAATTTCTGAGAGGCGGGAAACCAGGAAAGGAGATAACATTTGAAGTGTAAATAAATAAAATATCCAATAAAAATAAGTAAACATAAAAAAGATAGCTTCATAATATGCTGATGAATATGATCAATTTTCTATGGATATAACTTGCCAAGAAACAGCAATTTTTTTTTAAATATTCACTATTCCACCATCATTTTTCCCTTTGAATCAAAGTGTTATGACCATCCATAGAAGATTTCACTGGAAGCCAGGTAAAACAGTTTTCTATCACTTTTCTTAACATGGACAAATTTTCACATATGAAAATTCCACTTGAGAACTCTCTTAGCTGTCAAAGCCACCATTCCTGTAAGAAGAGGCCTTTGTAATTAACAAAATATTTCTATTGGTGGGTTAGTAAAGGTTCTCTAGGGAAAAAAAGATCTTCTCTTTCTGTTTACATACCGTTACATGCACACACATACACTCATAGGCAAACACATACACACAGCTTCACACACAACCTAATACACACACAGACACACAAGCACACGTACAAACACACGTTCAAGCACACACACACACACACACACATATTGGAGTGGGTTGATGAAATGACAGGGAAGGAATGCACTTGCTAGCAAGGCAAGAGCAAGAAGGCAAGAACAAGAAGCTTTCTTTTTCCATGTCCTTTTGTAAGCTCCAGCAGAGGAGTGTATTCCTGCCTCAAGATCCAGATTAATAGCATGTTTCTTCTTGACTCAATGGTTCAAACCAAGTCCCTCCCTCCCAAGAAATCCCACAGGTTTGTTCTAAATTTCTCGATTGTAGTTCACTCCAGAGGTAGTCAAGTTGACAACCAAGAGTAGCCATCACAATAGGTTTTTAGTATATTTATCTAGGCCCTGTGATGTCTGTAGTTATATCAGTTAAATTTCTCATGGAAATGTGGGTGTTTTATTCTGTAAGAATTATCACCTCTTTGAATCAATAGACTATTTCCACACATGGCACCAAGAAAACAATAATGAAAACAGTTTCTTTAAGAATGAATAATATTGTCAATAAAATTGAAGTGTAAGGAAAATAAGTTATTTCACAAGGAAAACTTAATCCTTTAGCAAAAGTTTGCTATATCATACTTTTATTATATTTGGGACCCTGTCTTACTCTAAATTTTTCAGCTTGCTTAACATTGTAGTAGTCCCTTAGATTTTTTTTCTTGAGAACCTACAATAATTTTTCTATACATCATGTTACCTTACATCTAATACCCATTTCATTCTTACCATCTTTCCCACTATCTAGTAGCAGCTGGTCTAATAAAAAAAAATGGTGGTGAACCCCATATGTATATATTTTTGTATTTTTAGTGACCATGGATTGTTATTATATTTGAGAAGATTAGGAGACATGGCTTTGTTTGAAGAAGTGTCTTATTGAGTGTAGCCTTTGAAGAGTCAAAAGCCCACACCAAGCTTATTGTCACTTTCTCTGCCTATGGATGAGAAAGTAGTTCTTAACTACTACTCTAACATCTGCCAGCATTCTACCATGCTTCCGGGAACTGATCAATTTTAGGGACATTTTTGAATTCTTGTGTATTTTTTCTTTTCTTTTCTTTTCTTTTCTTTTCCTTTCTTTTCTTTTCTTGTTTTTTTTTTTTTTTTTTTTTTAGAATTTTAGGGTTTTTTTTTCAGCATTCTATTGTAAATTTTATTTATTTATTTCTTCATTTTACTGGTTTTGAAAAAAAAAGAAAGAAAGAGAGAAAGAGAGAAATGATAGAAAGAAAGAAAGAAAGAAAGAAAGAAAGAAAGAAAGAAAGATAGGAAGGAAGAATGAAAGAAAGGAAGGAAGAAAGAGAGAAAGAGAGAAAGATAGAGTAAAAGAAAGAAAGAATCGAACTTTAGGGCCATTTTTTGCCATCTTTGGTTTTTTTTTTTTTTTGAATTTTAGGGTTTTGTTTTGTTTTGTTTTATGGTTTGTAGGGTTTTAGAAGAGTGTTTTACAGTTTTTTTTTTCCTTTCTAAAGTATTGTTAGGGTTTTTTTTTTTTCTTTCTGTTTTTATTAAAGGATTTTTTAATGTATTTCAGGGTATTGGGTTTTCATTTAGGATTCTGGAAATTTATTTCTTTTAATATTTCAACGTTCTTCTTAGTTATTGTTGTTATTGTTGTTCTTGAATATTTATTTATATTTGATGATTTTAATTTTGGCATTTCATAGTTTTAGACTTACCAAGCAATGGTGGCCCATGCCTTTAACCCACCAATTGAGAGAAAGAGGTAGGGTGAAATATTTATTTCAAGGCCAGCCTTGGCTTCAGAGTGAGCTCCAGGACAGTCAGAGATGGAAAGAGAACCAGAGTCTCCAAAACCTCAAAAAAAAAAAAAAAGAAAGAAAGAAAGAAAGGAGAGGAGGGAGGGAGGGAGGGAGGGAGGGAGGGAGGGAGGGAGGGAGGTTAGGGAGGAAGAAAAGAAGGAAAGAAAAAATAAAGAGAGAATGGAAAGAATTTTAGGGACCATTTTGGCTTCTTGTGTGTATATATATATATATATATAAAATTTGAGTTTTTTTATTTTTGTTTTTTAGGGTTTGTAGGGTTTTTATAAGAGGGTTTTTTTTTGTTTTCAGTCTTCCAGTGTGTTTTTAGTGTTTTTTTTTTCTCGTTTTTTTGTTTTTTTGTTCGTTTGTTTAGTATTTTAGTGTGTTTTAGGCTTATGGCATTTTATATAGGCTCCAGGGTTTGGGTTTTTTTTTGTTTTTGATTTTTTTGTGTTTGTGGTTTTTTTTGATTTGTTTTGTTTTAGTTTTTTTGGTTTCTTTTTTAGTATTTTAATGTTTTTGTTTTTGTTTTCATTTTTGTTTTTTGTTTTTTGTGTGTATGTGTGTGTGTGTTCTTGACAATTCATTTAAAATTTTAGGGTTTAATTTTGTTGTTTTATAGTTTTAGGTTTGCTAGGCCATGGTGACCTCTGCCCTTAAATCCAGCAATTGGGATGAACAGGTATGTGGTTTTTGAGTTCAAGGCATGCCTGGTCTACAGGGTGAATCCCAGGACAGCCACAGATACAAAGAGAAGTACAGTCTTTAAAAACTCAAAAAAGGAAGCCAGGCATGGTGGTGCATGCCTTTAATCCCTGAAAGAAGGAAAGAAAGAAAGAAAGAAAGAAAGGAAGAAAGAAAGGAAGAAAAAAGAAAGAAAGAAAGAAAGAAAGAAAGAAAGAAAGAAAGAAAGAAAAGAAAAGAAAGAAAGAAGAAAGAAAGAAAGAGAGAAAGAAAAAAGGAAAGAAAATAAGAAATGAACTTTAGGGCCATTTTTGTTTTTTTGTTTTTTTTTAGAATTTTAGGGTTTTTGTTGTTTTCATGGTGTGTAGAATTTTTATAAGAGACTTTTAGAGTTTTCTTTTTTTTGTTGTTTTGTTTTGTTTTGTTTTTCGGCTTCCAATGTATTTTTTTTTTTTTAAGGATTTTAGTTCGTTTCCCGTTTTTGAGGTTTTATTTTTGGTTTCAGGGGCTTTTTTTGTTTTGTTTTTTTTATTTTAATGTTCTTCTTAGTTTTTTCTTTTTGTTGCTATACTTCTGGAATTTTATTTTTATATGAAGGTTTTAATTTTGGTGTTTCAAAGTTTTAGGGTTGCCAGGCAATGGTGGCCCATGCCTTTAACATAGCACTTGTGAAAAAGTGGTAGGGGATTTTTGAGTTCAAGGCCAACATTGTCTACAGAGAGAGATCCAGGACAGCCAGAGATGCACAGAGAACCACACTCTCCAAAACAAAACAAAACTAAACAAAACAAAGAAGGAAGGAAGGAAGGAAGGAAGGAAGGAAGGAAGGAAGGAAGGAAGGAAGGAAAAAAGAAATAAAGGAAGGAAGAAGGAAGGAATAAAATAAAAAAATGCAAAGTGTTTTAAGGACATTTTTTACTTCCTTTGCATTATTTTATTTTATTTTATTTTATTTTATTTTATTTTATTTTATTTTATTTTTAGAATTTTAGTGTTTTCTGTAATGGTTTGTAGGGTTTTATATATGTTCTGGTTTTTTGTTTTTGTTGTTTTTTTTGTTTTGTTTTGTTTGTTTTGTTTTGTTTGTTTGTTTATTTTTTTCCTTTTTTCAGACTTCCAGTGTCCTTTTCTTGTTTTTTCTTTTTTTTTAAAGAATTATAGTGTGCTTTAGAGTTGTGGGGTTTTATTTAGGTTCAGATTTTTAAAAAAATTATTATTATTTTAATGTTTTTTATCGTTTTAATTTTTTAAATTTATTTGTGTGTGTGTGTGTATGGGTTCTTGAATATTTATTTAAAAAATTAGGGTTTTAATTTTGGTATTTT